>NW_026854847.1:0-297996 GCF_026571515.1 Ruditapes philippinarum | reverse complement strand
TGCAGCTGCTTTACAAAATGTATTATTCAAATGGAAATGTACTTCAGGTGAAAATGCATTATCAAACAATTTGTGAAATTGCATAATCAAACAGAAAACAAACAAAAGAACAAAAAAGAAAGAAAAACAACAAAAAATCAAAATACACACAGACACAACAATAATAATTCTTATGCAATGTAAAAAAAAAATCAAGTGGCTCGTGCTCGGTCACGCTACTATTTAGCTCAGGTAACAAGATTTACAAGTTTTCATTGGCTACCTGTAAATAACTTCTCACATACGTAACAATATAATGCATACAAGATATTAAGTATACAAAGTGTTATGTTTATTAAGTAAACTATGTGTTTATTATGTTTAGTAAGTAAAGAAAGTGTTATGTTTATGAAGAAAACAAAGTTATGCTTATGACGTAAACAAAGTGTTATGTTTATGAAGAATACATTATTAACCTGATGGAATGTTTATGCAGAATACAAAAATGAACGTTTTTGAAGAAAAAATAGAATGATTTAATTTATAAAAGCTCATATATGTACTACAGATGGGCACAGCAAAGGCAAAACTTCACATAATGTTAAATTTCCTATTCCCTTATTTTCACTTTTTCAGCATACTGATATACAACTTTCAAGAGCCTGTAATATTTTTGCATATAAGGTCTCCAGTGATTCTAGAGCTGATTTGTGTCAATGTCATTATATAAATGTTTGGTAAATGATAATAGATATCTTATACGATTGCTAAACCATTCGCCTAGCTGATTCCTGGAATTTAATGCAATAAGTGAAGACCAAGATCTTAGTCTAAACTGTTCACCAATTCAGTCAGTTACTATTTTTGAAATTTTCCCTAAAAACTGATGAATGGTTTAGTCCATATTGAAAGATGGGCAAGTCCATTTTAGATATTTATGATGCTAAGAGTTAATGTTTATATTTTGTAGCCATACAAGCTTCACAAACTTACAGAAGGGCCAAACACAACTGTGTCTATGACACGGGATGAGGGTTTGAAGTTCTACACTGACATGGTCACAATCAGAAGAATGGAGACTGTGGCAGCTAACCTGTACAAGTCCAAGGCCATTAGAGGTTTCTGTCATCTGTACTCTGGGCAGGTAGAACATGCTTTTTTTTTAATTAATTTGAAAATCTGGAACTGTGTTTCTAGGCCAAAAAATATATGTACATGTAAAATATTGCTTTTGCAGGCTGAAAACACAGAAAGCATGCATGATTTTTTGCCCCATGAATGTCAATACAAAAATATATACTGTCTTATTTAATGAAGAAATATCAGGCAAATTAGGGTTCTTGAGGAGATCATGGACAGCCTTCTTGAAAATATTTTTTTTATTTATCAAATATTAGGGGTTCAGTGTTAATGGTGTTGTTTTGGTATAAAGTCTTAATTCTTACATACAGTTTAAATTCATAACTGAAAGAGGCAATTGCATCAGAAAAAAATCTGCCCCACTTTGGATTTGAACTGGCAAACACAAGTTAACAAGCCAATTAAGGCAACATTCTAGATTACTGAGCTAAAAAGGAATCAATCTCTGACAAAGTTGCCTATTATGTTCTATTTATAGTAAACAATGCAGGTGTATTTTTTAGTATATGTCTAGTATATATTTTGTTTATTTTCATTGTTAGTACGAGTTAGTATGAGTGATAAATATTGACAAGCTTTAAATCATTTTACATGTACTTCATTCTATCATGAAATACTGAATGTATTACAAAAATGTGGCTCACACATCATGAATGAGATCAAAAGAAAATTTAAAAATTAAAATACTTGTTCATATTACCAGGAAGCTTGTTGTGTTGGTATGGAAGCAGCTATCACACCAGAGGATGGTGTAATCACAGCATACAGGGCTCACGGCTGGGCATATGTTCGTGGAATAAGTGTTCTTGGTGTATTGGCAGAACTAACAGGTATGTTCCATTCTTTTAGCATCTGTGGTTAAGGTCATTGACTTCAATCCACTTGCCTCTCACCACTATGGGTTTGAACCGGGTAAGTGCTGTTGGATTCATGTGAGAAGGCTATCCAGCTAGCTTTCAAAACATTGGTGGTTCTACTCAGGTGCACATTTTTGCCTAAAATAAGGTACAGAGGGGCACCTGAGGTCTTCCTATACCATTAAAGCCGAAAAATCGCCATATGACTACTTTGTTGGTGCGACAACACAAAAATATGTATTATGGCAATACGTTAATGACAAGAATAATGCTCTTAAAAAACATTTTTTTCTAAATTCTAACTCTGATTTTGTTTGTATAATAAACTTTTCCTACTTTGAATACAGAATTGTGTTATTTTTAGGCAAGATATATCTTTTCTGACATTTAGGAGGCAATAGTGTAGTGATCAATTTCCGCTGTCAAGTTGAGAATGTGG
The DNA here is from genome assembly GCF_026571515.1 of Ruditapes philippinarum. NCBI lineage: Eukaryota > Metazoa > Mollusca > Bivalvia > Venerida > Veneridae > Ruditapes > Ruditapes philippinarum. The sequence continues at coordinate 295,581 of NW_026854847.1, read as the reverse complement.
AAATGTGATAAAAGCTTGAAGCTTTTTTTAAACCGCTTGTTTCCTTTCTTTGAGCTAATCAGTGCCGTTGTGTAAGAAGTCATGCCATGGTCTTGAGCCATGAGAAACGGCCATCTTAGCCAGGATGCCACTACCTAAAATCATGCATGCTTCACCAATTGTACACCTGTGAGTGAGTCATGTAAGAAAGCAGTTTAGTTAGCAAGTTAGCAAACAGTATTTAACTGGTTCAACCCAGGAGTTAGTATGTATCTGATACTTAACTGTGGTTGTTCTCAGCCCTGAATATATTATATAAGTAAGTTACCATATTATAAGGCTTATAAACTGAACAGTTTTGGAGATTAGTTATAATGACAAACTATTATTATGTGACATGTCAACATAAGGACCAGAATGCTTCTTTAAAAGGCAGAATCTGAATTTATCTGGTTTATTGTTTCGTACTTTGACAGGTAGATCATCAGGATGTGCTAAAGGCAAGGGAGGCTCTATGCACATGTATGCACCCAACTTCTATGGTGGTAATGGCATCGTAGGTGCTCAGGTATGTGTTACTTTATTTTATTCTTCGAAATAAATGCTTTACAATGTATTGCTGAAAGTCTGATGGCCCTGAATTGTAATGGTCTTTTTGACGACGAAAAATTAAAAAGAAAAAGATCAACTCTAAGTTGAGTAGAGTACTAAGTGCATTTTTACAAATTCCATTACCAAAAAATGTTGAAATTTTTTATTCTTACGTATAGGTGCCATTCAGGTGCCGGGATTGGCACTGGGGCTATTGAAGTTACCAGGGTAAAACCAATGTCTGCTTGTTCATTATACGCGGTGATGGTTGCACGCAAAATCAAGGACAAGTATTTTTGAAGCTTACAAAGCATGCCAAGTTTGTGGGATCTACCTTGGTAATATTTCTGTTGTGAGAATAAACGGGTAAATCGGTATGGGAACAAGTGTAGGCCGATCTTCCAGCCAGTACAGAAAATACTACACTAGAGGAGACCTACGTACCAGGGATTATGGGTTTTAATTTTTTATTGTTTGTTTGTTTTCAAATTTTACGCCCTTTTTCCAACTAGATTTCAGTCATATAGGCGGGTAGTTTCCTAACCATCCGTTCCTGGAGAGTTACACCGAGTTATGCATAGACTTACCTTCCCTCCGTCCTAAACTACCAAAGCATTCCCCGGGGATTTCGAACCAACGCCCCCAGAGACGGTAACTGGATTAGAAGTCATCGACTCTAACCCCTCGACCACGGAGGCAACTTTAACCCTTACTATTATTATTATTATTAAACATGCTGATTTTGTGTCATGGATTTGCCCCGTTTTTGGAGTGGAACAGTCTATTAGAGGTTTAAAAGTTTTCAATACCAAAATACAAAAATTGAGCTTTAAAAAGTACAGAGCGTGGTCGGTCTGTATGGATTTCCGAACTAGCGTAGTTTTAAAGTGGAGGCAAAGACTTAACTTTTGGTTCCAGTATACCTACAAGAAATGTTCATATTAAAAGCCTTGCTGCATTAAATACATTTAACTTTTAAATTTGTTTGAAAGTGGCTACTGTAGAATGTAGAATTGATGACAAATGTTTGGCTAGAATTATAGAAGACAAACCCATGGTATTTATAAGTTTTATCAGAGCTCTGAGAATTGTATGTACTTTGACATAAATTGTACTTGAATTATGTCATATTAAAAATAAAAATAAATTTGGGGACAATAATCTGTTTTATGTGGTTGATATAGACAATGTTTTTGTTTCTTCATTGAGCGAGCTACAAAAATGTTGTGTTTTAGTTCTTTATCAATTTCAGCTTAGATTTGTTCTAAACAGACCTGACATTGCTGAAATTGTAAGCAAAAGTTAGTGAGGTACCACATGGACAAATCTTTTAAAAAGTAGTCTCCATTGTAATTTGTTGGAAAGTGTGAAATTATGCTTTGATAATTATCACAATGAAATTTTCAAAAATAATTTTAATGGATAAATCAGTAATCAAATCGAAAACATAAAATAAATAGAGGATATTCAATGAGTGTAGCTTTAATACTGAATTTATTGAACAAGTTGAATAAAATCATATTATGCAGGCCCTTGGTGAGCATCATATTGTTTTATTCAACGAGTTCAATAAATTAAGTATTGAACCTACACGCATATAATATTCTATCACATATATAATATAAGAACGGTAAACTGTTAAAAAAAATGTTTTTCAATGACACACCCATAATGTATTGCTAACATTAGCGGGCTTTAACGCTATGCTATGTTTGTATATAACGCAAATGACGTTGCGTCAAAGTGTCATTACACTAGTGTAAAATGGTTTTTATTAAATGGCTTTTTTTTACACTCCTGCGCCGCGGTTTATGTGATAAATATTTATAAATTGTTATTAAGAATTTTGTATGTTGATTAATCCCAGGTTGATGGTATGGACATATTAGCTGTAAGAGAAGCAACAAGATTTGCTAAAGAATATTCATTGAAGAATGGTCCCCTTGTCATTGATTGTGCTACATATAGATACCATGGTCACAGTATGAGCGATCCAGGAACCAGGTATAGAAATATTTCCAATACTTTATCATTAAAATATATGAAAGTTTGTATTTAAAGCCAAACTATCGGGACATAAATTTTGACATAAACACTGTTGCACCTAATATGGACATTACAAGTCTGATCATATAAATAGATTGTCTGTTTGATTGTTCTATTGAGATATTCTAAATCATTAGGACTATATTCTATGATTCAGTCATATCAGTAAGGATGAATGTTAGGTTTTTAGGCCTAAGATTTGCAAGTTTGAATACTGGAGGCATGAGTATGTCGAATGCTATTTGTACCCTACTGGTAGCTATGTTGAATTTGAAAATTGACCGTTACACGTTAATGTCAACTTTGGCATTAAAAAGAATACCGGTAAGGTTTGGTTGAAGACAAACAGGAAAAAATTCTAGGTAAATTCCCATTGGTGTACGACTGGAAAACTGTTAAAATCCAGTACTAAACAATCAACAAAATAAAATGTTCTATTTATAGTTACCGTACACGTGATGAGATTCAGACAGTGAGAGAGAAAAGAGATCCAATTATAAATCTCAGGAACAAACTCGTAGATGCTGATCTCGCCTCTGCTGATGAGCTCAAAGTAAGATATCTTAAGTATATTCTACTTGATACAAAAGTTTGTGCATTTTTTTTTCCAGAATATTATTAATACTATATATATATATCAAAATATATAACACTAGAAATGTGTACATAAGGACACAGATGCCCCTCATAATCCACTATTTTGTCAGTCTACAGACAGCTCGATACCAGTACAGGTGGACGGACAAGATTAACTCTATATGCAAAATTTGAGTTTTCAACAGTTGACCCTAACCAAACAGGCAAGGATACCAATGCTGTTCCGACTCAAAAGTTGTGGCCTAGGTCTGAATATAACCATAGGTGTTACAACTGTTAAAAGAGTGTTTGATACTCATTATTTATTTAAGTAACCCCTCATCAGATAGGAGGAAAATATTCAGATTTTTTTTTTTATTACTTTTTTTTTTATCAAAGAACTTAATACTTGAATACTTAAAAAGTAATAAGTACCTCTGTAGCCACCAGAAAACAAGAAATAGAATATCACATTATTAAAAATTAGAAATGGACAAATCTTCCTATGCTTGGATAAAATAACTCAATGGAGACCATAAAAAAATGATTCTGAAACAAAGTGAATACTTAAAATTAAGAAATCTTGATGGCTAAAAATTGTAAAATTTTAATAGAGGTGTTTGTTATTACATGTATTATGTATCATTTACTGCAAAATCATTATTATTTGTTTGGCACTAGTTTTCATGGTTTTCCAACTTTTCCTAGATATGTCAATCCACGAATTTAAGATCCAACAAAATTTTGATTTGTCTGCTGTAAGATTATCGCATTATTTACATTTTACCTTCTGGAAAAATAAAACAATCCATGAATTTAAGACTCATTTTACCCATCAATTTTTATATATATATATATTTTTTTAGTGACAAATCCACAGAATTTCATGCTCACAAAATTAAGTGAATTCACAATATTTTTTTTTAAAAAAATTTCAGAAAATTGATCAAGATGTGAGGAAACAGGTAGATGAGGCAGCAAGCAAGGCAAAAACTGACTCTGAACTGCCACTAGAGGAGTTATACAATTCTATTTTAGTAGATCCACCATCAGATATGCTAGTAAGAGGATGTGATGACTCTATATGGGCCAAGACCACAGCTTAATTAACTATGTTGAGATTATTGTGTTGTTGTTATACATGTAGTTGTTATATATGGCAAGAGACAATAATGTGAATTGTTAATTGTCCAGGGCTATTGAGTTATGGTAGTTTTTTCATTTAAAATAAAACCAAAAAACTGATATGTTAAAACAGTTAGGTGATTTTTTTTTTTGTTTTCGCAAAAATAATTTGTTATATCCAAATCTTTTCTGACAAGATCTTAATTATTTTTCTGACTTTTTGTTCTCTGGTTATTATTTTTAGACATTTAACTCTGTGTTTAAAACGTTACCTTTTTTCACAGAAAAGAAAGCGTGAAGGTTTTTTTTTTTTAAGAAAAATTAAATTCTTTTTTTCTTTTCTTTTTCTTATGATTCACATTGATCTATGAAGATAAGGGTTAATTTTTTCCGGAGATTTTTTCAACAACAATATCTGTAAGTCCTGGAGTAATGCAATATTGCTTTGTTGCCATGGAAATAGTGTAGAGTTTTCCAGAAACAAGGGTTGTTTTTGTGTATTGAATGAGAAAAGAATGAATTTTTATCATAAATAAGTGTAAATATGTTTCATACATTAAAGTGCTGGTTTAATGTAGAACCTTAATATTGTCCATATTTGCTGGATCAAATTAAATGCATTTACCATTACTTGACATTTTACGTGCACAGTAGTCTACGATATACAAACAGAGTATACTTTATATGAGCCGTGTCACGACAAAACCAACGTAATGCGTTTGCGACCAGCATGGATCCAGACCAGCCTGCCCAGTCTGATCAGGATCCATGCTGTTCGCTATCAGTTTCTCTACTTGTAATAGGGTTTGTAAGCGAACAGCATGGATCCTGATCAGACTGCACGGATGCGCAGTCTGGTCTGGATCCATGCTGGTCACAAACGCACTATGTTGGTTTTGTCGTGACACGGCACATATTAATATATGCAAATGTATGTTAGCATCATATGAATACTGTTAAACTCTTACCGCCCTTAATATCTTAAATGGACTTGTCCACTTTTCAATGTGGACAAGAACATTCATTATTTATAGGGAAATTTTCAAAATATCAAAATATATACTGACTGAACAGCATATAGTGAAAACTATTATCAGTCTGCACAGATTTATGGACAGATCTTGATATGTACTGGTTTTAAATGTTGCCACCAGCACACTAAAGGGTTGAAAGTTTGTAAATCTCTAGGGCAAAGTTTTCTTCAATATTTGTCAAGGACTTTTACACATTGGCAGCCATTATTCAGCTTGTCTAAAAAAAATGTTTTTTGTTTCAGAGATTTGTGTTCTGATTTTCAAATAGTTTTGAAAATGTTTGCTTAGAGTTAATTAGTGTTTATAAGAGAAGATAGAACATGATGAATATTGTTAGATTTTTATTATTTGTTTTTCAATTAATCTGGACAGATTATTAATACAATGTATTCATATTTATAGATTATAAAGTTATTAACACATACCCTTCCAAAATGCTTGAATGGATATGTCCTGCTTTCATTGTGAATACGGCTGCCTGAAAGGAATACCACCAAGAAATTTGGAAGTTGGTCCGTCACCAGAGCTAGTTAGTTTCTTTGGTGTAGCTTTATACTGAAAGAAAATTTGTAAGTTTGTCCATCACCAGAAGAGCTGGGTAGTTTCTTGGTGTGACTTTTACTGAAAAATTTGGTAGTTAGTCCATCACCATAATATAGCTGCGTAAAGTTTCTCTGGTGTGGCTTTATACTGAAGGCAAAGGCAATTTTGATTTCAGCACTATACAAGAAAACAGCTATGTTACTTTAATAATGTTCCTTGGACACTATATAATATAGTTTATATAATTATATAAATATATTACTCACATTTTCACATTTATTTATGAATATAATGGCAGTTTTTTTTTTGTATGCTTTATTCTGTTTAGCTATGAGACAATTTTAGTTGTTTTGCCGATGTACTTGTCACCTGAACAGTGCTCACAGCGTTGATATTTCATGATGTTTTCAAGCTTTAGTGAAAATGTAGACATTGGATGATAGTTACTGTAATGTAGAAAAAAAAATTTGAAAAGAAAAGATGAATGTATGTAACAATTAGTTTTGGCATTGTGAACATTTTAAAAATTTTAGGGGCATGTCATTTTTACATGGGTAAAATATAACTATGATTGATAAACAAATGTTAATGAGTGATTTATGGTAAAGTAAGTAATTATGGTATCATTTAAGCATTTTTTTAATTTATTTAAACTATAAAAATGACAGTTGTTATACAGAATCTCAGTTTGTGTAAGTGAATATTGAAATTATAGTTATATATGCATGTAAAACATCGGAAAAAAAGATATGGAAAAGATATCATATTTATGTAAAATTTTTAACAAATTTCACTAGGGTAATTAATTTGTGATACACACACATAATTTTTCTGCTGTTAAAGTTTGATAGCTGTTTCTCTTTATGAAGAATGTGACATACAAGCTTACAAATGAGGAAAAATGAAAATATTTTTTCTTTGGCATAAGTGTACAACAATTTTTTCTTTTAATGATGCATTAGTTATATTTCAAATTCCGATGTCATCATGTTCTTTCTTACAAAGTTTTGGAAACTAAAGATGCATTATATAAGCCAGGGCATTGTAAAGGATGTAGTCCCCATATAAAGGAGTACAGAGTAACTTTAATTTACAGTATTTACATGAACCCATCAAATTTCTTCTATTTTTGGATCTGTCCACTTACTTTTGGATCAGTCCATTCTCTGGAAGTTGACATGAATATAATTAGGTAATAGATGTTGTCTGAAAGAACTTGTTTGGTGATGGAGCTTACTGAAACTTTACTAATTAACTGAACTAAAAAATAACAAATTTGAATAGTTTAGTCATCAGATTATAATGCATGATTTGTAGCCTGTAGTTTGCATGTTTTTTCCTGTTAAAAGTGCCTATTGTTTTTAAGAATTCCTCAGGTTACAAAAAAAAAAAACAAGGTAGATTTAAATATATTTTATTATGTACCAGTATATGATTGTAATAATATGAATGGTTTTGCTGTCTTAAAATGCTTTTAGTGTTATTTAAACTTAAAAGTCTTAATTTAATTTTGCAAATGTTTTGGCAATGGTGGGGAAGACAATATTATAGAAATTTAGCACAGTCCCTGTGTTAAATGAATGCTTTTTAAAATTGTTTTATTTTGCCTGCTTGATATGTTCATTTATTAATGTTGATCATATTTTACACAGGATTAAATTTGTTATTGAATAAATTTAACTTTGTTATTTTTTCCAAAGAACTTTAGACAAAAACCAATGAAGAATTTAAATTATATTTCTATTTTTTATGTCCTTGATGCAAACACTTACCTGAAGAATCCAAGTCAGTTTACAGTGTGAAAGAAAAAAAAATAGAAAAAATTTTGGTTTCAGATATTAAAATTGGTCTAATACTGCATAGGGTTTTAAATTTTCTGGTTCTATATTTTGCTGCTATATGGAACTGAGTCATTTGGAAGCAAATTATAAGGTTGATCTGAAATAAAAAGGTAACTTTAGTTTTAGTATGGCTTCAACTACAATAAGTTTTACCACCAAACCTGTCTGTTTATCCTAATCAAATATCATTTGAGCCGCGTCATGACAAACCAACGACCAATGGGTGTTTGCGACCAGCATGGATCCAGACCAGCCTGCGCATCCGTGCAGTCTGATCAGGATCCATGCTTTTCGCTATCAGTTTTCTCTACTTGTTATAGGGTTTGTAAGCGAACAGCATGGATCCTGATCAGACTGCGGGGATGCACAGGCTGGTCTGGATCCATGCTGGTCGCAAACCCATTATGTTGTTTTTGTTGTGACAAGGCTCATTTTACTATTTTAAGTGACATGGAGTGTAAGCATAATAAATCTGCTGTAATTGGGCAATCTTTGGTAAAAAAAAAATATGTAAAATCTTCATGGCCAAGTTACTTTTACATATCCATGGCTAAGTGGTTACATTACATATTTTGTCTGCATGGCTAAGTGGTTAACTGACTTATGTTCCCATGGCAAAGTGGTTTATACTTATATTTTCGTCTGCATGGCGAAATGGTTTAGTTACTTTTACACCTCTTGTGGCTAAGTTGCTTTTACACTTTCATGGCTAAGATGCTTGAAATCACATTTATACAGCTACGTGGTTAAGTTGCTGTCACTGCACCTTTTCTAGATAAGCTAGTATTCCAAGTTTCATGTTGATAATAGATAATGGGCTACATTAAAAATAATTTACAGCAACAACAAGGACTACACGGCAATCATAATAGCTGGACTATTTCTTCGTCGCAAACAAGCTAAAAATTTACTTAAACATGTAGCCATAGAAAAACAGACCTCAAAATTTACATTTTCCATTTCTTTAATAGTTATAATTATGTCAATAATACTACATGGCTATATGTAAATACCTGTTATTAATGAAAAGTGAAAAATTGTCTAATAATAATTCTGAAATGACAAAAATGTAATCAACATCCAAACACACTCCTAGATGTAATTGATGTGGAAAAGTTAATAGCTATCAAGAAAACAGACCATAACATGACCTCTTTTATTATCACGAAAGCCTTTTTTTTCAATACAATATGGGGTACACAACAAAAATGTGTAAGTGGTGTAAATTATTTATGAGAAAAAAGTTGCTTTTCTGTAATAATTTCTGTTCTACAGTCTTCAAAAAACCCATCTTTCACTAAAGTGTCTTATAAAAAGCTTAAAAATGTACAAGACCAATAAAATTTACTTTTAATAAAAGTTTCCCTTTTTTATTTGAAACGAACATTGATGTGTTATTATATATAAATTAACTAATCTAAATGACAATTAAACATGAAATATTTTAAACAAAATTAAGTTAAATTCACACTTTAATATATGTATAATTGTCATAACAAATTGTTCTTTCATTTTTATTCAACTATATTCATTTTTAATGAATTGAAATTTAATATCACACGATATGAATAAAATAAATATTGGTTAGGCCAAAAAAAAAAAATTGTTTGTTTAGGGTAACCTTCCCAAAATTGCTAGGTAGGGTAGGTAGGGATTTTTTTTTATTTTTTTTTTTCAAAATCTGTCGTAAGTTCAGAGTGTTTTCTTGCACATGGCAGTCTTTCCTTCACTACTGACATTGCCTGACTTTGTATTATCATATTTTATCATGTAATCAATAATTCTGATTAAAATCTGCATAGCTTTAATGCCATTTAATGTTATTTCAATTTTGAATAACGACAATATACCCAAACATGTGTCAATTCTGATGTTTGTTTGCTACAGGCACTACTTTAAAGTTTGACTCTAACCTGAACAGCAAACATTGCAGATTCTCATCAGCTTGCATGGTTGCAATTTTGCTGATCTGAGTCTACATTGGTTGCATGGTAGGAGTAAAGCACAATTAAAGAGCTAAAATGACATGCTGTGATCTGGCTTTCAAAGTTTTAGTTAAAAAATCTAGACTTATTTCTGTTTTTCACTATTTGATATTCATGCTTTAAATACTGCACATTTCATTGAATTAACTATTGTAGTGCTGACATCTTGAAGCTCTTACAGTATTACAAAGTTTATATTTTGACACTTTTGTACAATTTAACAAAATCTATAATTCTGAATTGCACTTTTGATACACTGGTTCACATAAAAAGTGCAAATACTTCTATTTGTAAAATGACACCCTTGTCAATCAAATACTGTTTATTTTCTATCAGATACATGTATGTCAACATATCAAAGACAATAGCCAAGCTTTTTGAATTGGCATTTCGTAGATGTCATTCAAAGTATCGTCTAATAGTATCCATGGCCCATCTGAAAAAAAAGCAAAGACTAGATCTCAATAACACATGGAAAATGGGATACATTTGTCCCGGTATGAAACAAAATGATGCACAGTACAGAGTCAGACTCCAAGTCTGGCTAAAAATTTGTTTCAGTATGCAAAAAAGGATGAATGATATACTGGAAAAGCATTGCAGGTCTCCAGAATAGCTATGTACATATGACCTGTGGCTATACTTTATACTCAAGTGCACTTGATTTTCAGTGGGACTAAGGTCTCATTTGCCTCTATCTACTGTCTGTGTTTAACCTTGTTATTTATGCAATGAAATATCAATATACTAAAAAAAAAAAAATTCACAACATCCAAGTACGAAAATTATGGGTATGTCTGTTCTCGGTGTCCAAATTTTCCACCGGCAGGTAGACTCTAATATCGTCGGATTTTCGCATGGAATCAATGCAATATATATTTTTCTATCAAAACTGTCTATGAACAGATCCTTATTTACACGGAAATTACCACAATAAAGCCAGAAAGTCGGAAATCACCCAGGTCCGAAAGATGAGACCGTCATGACATGTATATTGTAGCCTGGTATTTACGCTTGAAATACTACATCAACAAAGAGATCAAACGGGTCGAACACACATGCAAACAACTGGATTTTACATACTTTTAAATGATTTTATCCTCCACGAGTGGCACTAAGTCCTATGTGCCTGTATTTTAAGAAAAATTCCACATGTATAAGAAATTCCTAAATCGGAAGTGTTCTCCCGCAACACGTGCGTGGTTCCCCGTTCCGCTCTATGTCAATGTATGTAAAACGGAAGCCGGAGAATACTTCCGGTAGGAATTACCTTCTAAAAATATCGTCTTCATGTAGAATTTTTGTTTCCAATAGCGTGATATTTATTGGACCGCAATACAGCACGAGCCAATCCAAACACGTATAACTAAAAATGACCGATCTAAATCGTCTGAGAGTTTTAAGACAGCGTCTCAAGCATTCAATTCACATTTATCCGCCCTGTGAAACTCTCTACGAATTTTTTTGTTTGTTCAGAAACGGAAAAAAAATAGTTAGGGTCGGCGCTTTTTTATAGGTAGGGTCGGGTTACCCGAAACAAACATATTTTTTTTAGGCCTTAAAGAAGGACAACATTCCATCCTAAAATCTTACCCCTATATAAAAACATAATACATGTACACTGGTACGCTAAAAATTAAAGGGATGTGAAGACCCTTTATTGTTTACTGTCATTAGAAGTTTTTTTAAAAATGTGATAACTGATAAAGAACAGTTGTAACAAATAAAGTTTACTATTTTAACATATTCAGGACATCCCTAAAATAAGGTGTCATACTATGTAAAAAATAACTACAGATTTGTCAGTTAAAATGACCTTAATATAATAATTTGAGAAAATGCCAAATATTTTCATGAATATTTGATTCATAATACAAACATCTTTCAGCACAACACCTAGATACCGAACAAACAACCCACAATTAAAATAAAAAGAAGAAAATAATGGGAAATACTAATAATATAACCTTTGTAAAACACTCCTTACAATAATTTATCAACAAAATCAGTTAACACTAAACTGTTCACACACAACACCAAAGAACATTACATTCAGTGAAATTAAAGTGTATCCCCTATTGAATAGCGAGACATTTGTCAAATAATTTATATATATATATGACATACATCATCCAGTAAATCTGGTCGCATATACATGTAGTGATGAAGATTTAATGTGAAAACTATTGGCTATTATAACTTATTGAATTGTACAATAACATACATGTATAAGAGTCGATGCAATAATTTTTAAGTGGGTGGGGGGATTTAAGCACAATATTCATAAATAAGTCAATCAAACCCATACCATTTCATAATTTGTTCATATGACAAGAAATTCATATGAATATGAGCCGCGTCACGACAAAACCAACATAATGGGTTTGCGACCAGCATGGATCCAGACCAGCCTGCGCAACCGCACAGTCTGATCAGGATCCATGCTGTTCGCTATCAGTTTCTCTACTTGTTATAGAGTATGTAAGCGAACAGCATGGATCCTGATCAGACTGCGCGGATGCGCAGGCTGGTCTGGATCCATGCTGGTCGCAAACCCATTATGTTGGTTTTGTCGTGACGCGGCTCATATATTTTACTACACATTATGATTTGGATCATAGTAAATATGCACAGTTTGATTATTGCTCTATTTATATGAAGTATTAGGTGATGAAATACAATACACTTTAGCTGAAATTTGCCGTTTATCATTTCATTAACCTATGTTTTAAATATATCAAATACAAAGATCACGATCCTTATTTCTGAAGTGTATCATGCAAATTTTATCATTCTTATGTACATTATATTTATATCAGAATTCATATATACAAAGTTCATTTATGAGTCTCATATCTACTGATTTTTGTATATAGATTTTTTTTTCATGTCAAGTCTCAAATCTGACATTTAAAAATATCGATAATTAGTCTCTTTTTTAAATAAATAAAATAAACAACTTTTGAGTACATACAGAGAAAATATATTACAATTTAAAATCTACCTGGGAGAAAAAGTCCCAGACTCTACACACTAAAGGTAAACACAAAAGGCAGTTTTAAGAAAAGATCATCTGTATACGATTATGTGACCAGTAAAAAAAAAATACAGCTGCCCAAACATAGTTTGTGTATTCTCTTATTCAAATTAAAACAAATTCAATTCAGTATTTCTAGATTTCAATAAATTTCTGCGATAAAAGTATTTTACCTTATAAAAGGAAAAAGCATAGTATATCTTTTAACCATCTTTCATATAAAAAATCTGCCTATTTAAGTTAATTCATTTGTGTCGCCAATAAAACAGATAAAAGTTTATTAAAATCATAGGACTTCAAAAATATCAACAAAAAAAAATGATTTATCCAAAGTTCCAAACTACATGTAATATTCATTCATAATTATAACACACATTAACTTGATTATGACCAAAACGCTGTAAAATACCAACGTTTACTCGCAGTAAACATCTGTTATACAATGTCATACTCTTTACAAGTACAAGTTGACACTATTAAAACCTCTGTATGCTGTATATTGTACAATTAGCACACCCTAAAAGTTTCTGCCATTTTTGACATTGTAGAAATCTTCATACATCCGCTGCTGAACATTGCTGAACTTGAGAATGCTTATTTGTTAGTGACTGTCTATCTTTGACAAAATGCAGTCTTTATCCTTCCACACTTAGCTCAAAGTTTTCAATGTCCTCCAATTCAGAGTTTACTTTGTCTGCCCACTCATCAATCTTTGAAGTCTGAAAAACATTAATGAGCAGCGTCATGACAAAACCAACATAAAGGGTTTGCTACCAGCATGGATCCAGACCAGCCTGCGCATCCGCGGAGTCTGATCAGGATCCATGCTGTTCGCTATCAGTTTCTCTACTTGTTATAGAGTTGTAAGCGAACATGGATCCTGATCAGACTGCAGCCTAATGGACATTACTGTGCTGATAATATAATGATCAATTGACATCAAAACTTAGTTAACATCTATTATTGGCATACATAAGCTACATGGAAAAGGACTGCCCCAGTTTTCAGCTGCATACATAATGTGTACTCCAGTAATTAATGTCCCAAGTTGTGACTGTGAGGACAAATAATGTCACACCACATGAAAACTATTACATCACACCATAAGAAAGCAATAAAAACACATATATCTGGACTTTCAGCCAATACAGTCTTCTTACACTGTCACATAAACCAGCTCTTGATATGATGTACTTCAATTGTTCATTTTGTAGTAATTTGACTTTGAATTCTTTTCTACATGAAAGCAAATTTCTACCAGGCAGGTGACAAACACCCTGGACAAAAGAGAGAAGCTACAATATAGATTTTATATACATGTATATATGATTTTCCCTCACTTGTCATACTGAAATTGATCAAACATGTCATACAAGTTAACTTTTTTTTATTATACATTTTTGGATTCCCACAAATAAATATGTACTATACATGTAACTTAAGAAATATCAGTCAGAGATTTACATTATTTTCGAATTTCAGGTGTCAAAGTGATGCAGGCTCTTCATAAAAGGGGTCCAACCACCAATTCAAAGTTTTCAAAGAATATTTTAAGAGGTGTATTTCCTTACTACAATGTATATTCAATAATTTACTGATCATATCTTAGATGATGCAAACACTTGTACTGCAAGATTTTATTATGATTTTAAGCAAAATCTAATAAGCCAGTATCTTATTTGGATAAATGGTGTGAAGAATCATGCATCAAAATAGATTTTTTTGAGGGTAATAGCCCTAACAGTTCAGGTTTCGGAACCTGTGAAGTTGTAAAACATAAATTATTAGAAAGAAGTTAATCAAACAAACTTACAGATAACCTGCCATAACCAGTTTCAAACTTCTTCTTGGATCTTTTATAGGATTTGTCGACTGATTTATTAAGGTTGATATTTTCACCTGAAAAACATAATTATGTCATTATAGAAACTGAAGTTGGTAAAAATAAATCAAAGAAAGCAAATGAATCCAATGTTATTAAACCACAAAACTAGTCACATATAAATGCCAAAATCTGCAAAATTCATTAGAAATATGCTACGAGAAGAAAAATATATTTTAAATTTGAAATTATCTTTTTAATACAAAACTAACTAATTTCTAACTTTATATTTTAGTTTGAATGACATACATGTGAACAAGATTTCCCTTTTAACTGAGATGCCTTTAAGTTACAATGTACAATATTTCAATTGAAGTATATGCCCTGGGCAGGGCTTTTCTTACAGAAATTGTGAAGGGGCCTGGGCCTTGTCATTTTATGAAAAAATTGCACGGTAAATAGGACAATTGTGAAAGTAATTTTTGAACAAATTAAAGGTAAAATTGCTTTAAATATTTTAACTCACTGATTCAAATTGGTCAAAACTGAGTTTCTACACATTTATCCATATCCTATTGTATTTATAAAGTAAAACAAAAACAATTTAGTAACTAAAATCAAAGTATGATAATTTGCAAAATCTGCAAAGAATTGTGAATTTTTTCCCTCTGTTTTGTGAAAATAAGTGAAATTTTGGATTGTGAAGGGGCCTTTTATAGGCCCCATTATAGAAGGTAAAAAAGCCCTGCTGGGAAGTAGAGTTACAATTCAACAAAATACCTGAATCATCTTCATCCAAAGTAAATGCTGGGGAGCTTTCTCTTTTCCTTCTATTTGCTTTTTTAGGGCTGGGTGTAGGGATTATTTCCATGGAACCATAATCAGATGTTGGCGTATCTAACCGTTGAACAGGCGACAGCTTTGCAATGTTCTCTTTTAGTCCCGTGAAATTTTTCTTCGGCTTAAACTCGTTAGGTGTTGATGTATTTTTTGCTGCATGTTTAGAGACCTTTTTCGTTGCCAATTTTTTACTTTTACCAGAAACCTCAGCTGGGGTTGAAGTTTTAGCCGCATTAAATCTAGGCATGGTCTGTCTGGGGGACACAAAGATTGCACTATCGTTAGAAGAACTGCTCTCTTCTGCCTCCATATATGAAACACTTCCAGAAAACTTACTTTCAGTGCCATTAGTGGAGGATCTAAGTTTCTTTCTTTCAACAGAGTCATTTTCAACTGTTTTAGAGTCACTGGATCTTTTCATTCGCGTTGGCGTTTTTGATTTTCTATCGCGTATAATTGGTGAGATATCATCCAAATTTGGTTGAGGAATGGGCTTCAATGCCCTGAATCGACTATTTCCCTGCTTTGTTTCTTTCTGTTGCTCAACATTTGCATTTTGTATTGAGATAATAACTTTTGAAGATCTTCCTTTAGGTGTCACCGTTGCTTTGGAAACAGCATCTGCTGTTTTCGTACTGCCAGCTTTCAATTTAATTTTGTCACTGCTCACCTGCTTTGTTTTTGTACTTTTCCCTTTACCAGTTGTTTTCTTTACCTTTTTTTTCTCGTCAGATTTAGACACAACTTGCTTCTTACTGTTGTTTTTACTGCTGTCGCTTAGAGGCGATTCTCCCATAAAATCGTACAATGATGACGGTGTGGTGGCTGCTACCTGTGGAGAGGATCTTGTTATACGGACAGACTCCATTTCAGCTGCTAATTTAGGACTCTGAAATACAATAACATGCATTGCAAAATAACTGTGAAAAATTATTACACTTTAGAGATTTGGTGAGATAAAGTTAAACTTTATTTGTTTGTGTTAGATCAGAGACAGCTGCTTTCATTGAATGTTTGAAAATTATGTGTTTTTATGAATAAAGATATGTTAATAATGTATTTGTTTTAAACCTTCAATAACGATTTTAAAGATATGTATTAAGTTTCAAGTGAATTCCAATGTTTATGATCACTTTATTTTGAAATAAATCTTTCCTTTAAAAGTGGCTATAATATACAATTATATAACTAAGTCATAAGTGAACTTAACATTATTCCAAAAAAGATAACACAAATACAAGAGAATATACCTGTTTTTTGTTCAACTCTCCTCCATGCTGCTTTACCTTTCCTGTTTCTGAAGAAGAAAGATAAAAAAAATCACTAAACCTTCAAGTTAACCATTAATTGATATATATTCACAGGGGTTTTTTTTACTAACAAATTGACACCGATAGTCGGCGTCTTCCCCTCGGTAAATAGCCAAGTTTTTTCCCCCAAAAAATTCTATTTTCCTTTAAACTGGATCAGATTTAATAATTACATGGTTTAAAATATTATTTTTCTTCATTTTATGCAGGATAAACCACCAATTGTTGTCCAAAATAACCAAAAACATTGCAGAAACTGCAAGTACTGTCTCAACATGGAGGCAGCCATTTTTTTTCTTGGCTATATCCCGTACTGAACGGTACTATTTCTGGAAATCAGTTGCTATCAAAATATTGTCATTTTCTTGGTTATTTTTAGTAAAGTAATATATTTTGTACTTCTTATTATGAAAATGACTTATATGGAGCTTAAGTGTGTCACAAATACACTATTATACCTATACTGTATTAACTTTCATATAAAAATATTAGTATAAAAACCATTCACCACCATACATATTAAGAAAATATGTTATACTGCAAAGAATATTTTGCATGATGATAAAGTTTTTAAGGGGAAAAAGATATAGTTGTAACTCTCTACTATGTAGTTAAGTATATAGTATAAATAACGTCATAATAAAGTTTCCCCAAATTGACTTTTTTCGTATATTTTTTCCCCTCCCTACCAGCGTCCAGCGTCTTCCCCTTTTCCTAAAAAAAACCCCTGATTCAAAATTATATTATTTTTTAAATCATTCTTTAGATGTAACAATGCCCTTGTCATGTGAATATGCAAAATAGTATGAAAAATAAAATCATAAGATAATTTATAGGTTTAAAACAGCTAATCATAGTACTACATATCAGAGACATAGATCACATTTGTTATCTATGTCTCTGTACATATCTTATTAGCCTGGGTTCCAGTCCAGGGCCAAAACACCATTTTTGGGAAGGGGCCTCAGCCTTTTTCTTGGGGAAAATGAGCGTGATTTTGGCATACTTTGGGAAAAGAGGCTAGTTTGGTTGGGGAAAGCGGACAAGTGGCTCTGAAAAAATAATTTCGATCCCTGACAGGTCACTTCTGTCTTTTTCTTGGCTAGAAACAGTCAGTTTGTTTACAAAAAATAAACAATGCAAAATACTCCTTGTTAATTTTACCCCTACATCCACTTTCAACAGCCTTGCTATTGTGTTAACCCTTTAGAAATGTAGTTCAGTGTCCACTTTGTAATCAAGAGGTGTACTTTAGAGTTCAAACCCTAACTGGCAACAATATAAAGAAATATCATTAACCACAATCGCGAAATCCGATGACAAACAAGGAAATACTGCAGCCGTTTTATATACAGTAATCAATAGAATTACTGAAGTTAACACATACCAGCGCTTTTTATTAATTTCTGCTTTTTGGACATTACTTCTATGTTCTGTTGGATTCTTTACAAGTAAGGGCCATAAAATAAAACTGCTTCCCTCCAAACTGTTGTTTTGGAAATCCCGCTTCAAGTGGTTGTACACCACTAAATTAAGAAACACGACTTTCGAACCCAATAGATTTCGACCCAAGCAAATTGATTGTCTTTTTATTTCAAACATCTTAGTAGTCTTTACCAACAGACAACAGCTTATTACTGATATATATTTATAACTGTAATACATTATTTTGAAGGTTAAATGTGAATCACCAGTATAAGTCAATAATAATAGCCTTTATTGTTACGAACCTTAATTTTGAACATTTAGTTATCTAAGTCCTAACATGTATGACTAAAGCCAACTCTGGGATGCCTTTGTTTTAGGCCAGAATACCGTAAAAGGTGAAGATATTGACCATACCGAAATAATATAATTCATTTTTCTCAATTAGAGCTGACATTGTTTGGTTATCATGTGACATTATGCGGAATATTTCCATGATTTCATTATATATATACATTTCAAAAGAGTAACTGTTATAATGGTCATTGACCAATAATTGATATTAAAATAATAATATGCCTAAATTATAAAAAGACTGTCCACTCTTTCTATAATTTGAACGTTACAAGTTAATTCTGACCAGGTACGTATATATACCTGATTCTGACGGATAGGCCTATATGTAACCCATGTTAACTAGTTATTTATCATTCATGCAAAGCAAATTATAACATATTGAAACAGATTATAAACTTATTTATGAACTTATTTTGTCTTTTATCTGTTCCCTCACTTTGTACCCTTGGGAAGGCATTTGATGTCACTTTTGGGAATGAGTTAATTCATAGTTTAGTGGATTTTCATGAATTCTAAAACGTCGTTCTTGATTTTGTTTTTTGCTATATATATATATATATATATATATATATATATATATATATATATATAATATATATATATATATATATATATATATATATATATATATATATATATATATATAATATATATATATATATATATATATATATTGTGTGTGTACTATCCTAAACACGTTATATATTGCACCGACTGCACGGAAATCTCTTGTGAACAATTTGCACAAATTTAACATGGTGTATATGAGTTTGGCGAATGAACGCAAAATGACCTAGTTTGCCGAACCACTATGCTATTTAATCAGTTTTCATATCCCTTTATCTATACTCCTGTCCATCGTATATGTAGCATATTTGTTTGTAAACTTTTAAGTTAAACTGCAGACAACATGAGAGCATCTGATTAAGTAAACTAGACGCGTATTTTTCGTGATACAGATACATTTAAGCAAGAATTCAAGCATAAGTTAAGCGCAAACGAATAAAATTTCATTATGACGGATGTAAATTTATCTGCAATACTTTACAAAAAGCTTGATCTCCGCTTGGTAAGTTTATCTAATATTTATTTTGATGTTATTTTTAGCACACATATTGTACATGTGTACATGTCGAGATCTCAGTGTATTACATTCAAGTTACTAATTGTACATGGAGTGTCTATAGATCATACACAATATAACGAAATTAAATGCAATACTCTTTGCTTTTTTAGGAAGAGAGGCCGATACCAGAGCCAGCAAAGGGAGGTAAGTACACTTGGTCGGATTTTGAGTTATAGGGCATGCTTAATTTCGTAAATTGGCAATGCATGTTTGAATTATTTTTGGCCGCTGTAGTGAATTTCAAGAAAATATAAAATCAGCATTGAATAGTGAATGACTGAACTCAGCTTATTATTAAAAATATGAACATGGACAATACTTAACGAACATTAGATTCGATTGTACTTGTGCAGATTGAACATTAAAGCTGCATGGCTCCAGATGAGCCAAAATATTTCAATAATATTAAACTTGAAAAACCTGTTTTAAAATTTTAAGAAAAGTAAACAGATTAAAGATTCAAGTGATAATTTATATCTTATGTGCAATTAATGACTTTTTTCTGCAGTATTTATCACCATATTTCTACTGCCTAACTAACGCAGTACGGGCTATTTTTGCATATTTTGACCTCTTTTGGGTAATACGCAATGTGTCAATTACTTTCTTTGTTTATTTCACAATATTTTACTTTTAGATACATTTTTAAAATGTTCATGAAACTTATGACGAATCTGGATGCGTGAACACCATCTTATTTAGAGAAGGGTACCAAAATATTATATCTGCGTATATATCATATTGATGTTTGAATTCAGTGTCAAAGGTTACAATGACTGAAACTACCTAAGCCACGTATAATTAGCTTCTGGAATTTTCAATCAATTTGTTACATATTATGATAATACGTTTTGATACAATAAACCACTTGTCGTGATGATCTTAATTGATGATATGGTGGATAAAGTAGCTAAAATTTTAACAAAAGTGGCATTATGCTCATTTTTCGATGCCAAATTGAGTTGAATTTGTGAAATATTTTAAAAGATTGTCAATTTTTATGGTAATTGACCAATACTTGATAATAAAATTTGTTTATGATACAATATAGAAACTACATGTATACCTAAACTATAAAAGACTGCCCACTCTTTTTTAGTGAATTGAGCGATACATTCTGAACGATATCTATTGAAATTTCCATTGGTCAAATGAGCCGCGTCACGACAAAACCAACATAGTGAGTTTGCGACCAGCATGGATCCAGACGAGCCTGCGCATCTACGCAGTCTGATCAGGATCCATGCTGTTCGCTTACCAACCCTATTACAAGTAGAGAAACTGATAGCGAACAGCATGGATCCTGATCAGACTGTGCGGATGCGCAGGCTGGTCTGGATCCATGCTGGTCGCAAACTCACTATGTTGGTTTTGTCATGGCGCGGCTCAAATGAATTATTGGTTATATAAAATTGAACAAAATGATAGCGAAAAGTAGTTATTTTTATATTTACCTGTTCACTGAATATTTACACTTGGATGGTCATAATGCCACTTTAAAGCAGCACGCCTCCAGATTCATGTTAATTTTCATGAAAATTTTTGAAATGTATTTAAAATTAAATATTGTTAGGTGAACAAAAAAGTAATTTATACATTGCAATCAGCACTTATAATCCATGAAAAATACCAAAAAAGGTCAACATATGCAAAAATAGTCCTTACTGCGTTAGTAACGCAGTAGAAATAGGTGATAAATTACTGAAAATCAGTCTTAAACTGCACATAACATTTTAAATATAACCTGGATCTTGAATGTTTTTACCTTTCTTAAAATTTTAGTACATTTTTTCTTAATATTGATTTGATTTTCTTGAATTATTTTGGGTCATCTGGATGTGTGCAGCTTTAAATCATATCATATAATTGTAGAAGTACAGTTATGTATGCAGAAAGTTGGAATTTGTGGATCTGACGTACACTACTGGCAGCACGGCCGTATTGGTGACCGTTTCATTGTGACAGGACCCATGCTTCTAGGGCATGAGTGCAGTGCAGTAGTAACCAAAGTAGGAGAAGGTGTATCTCATCTTAAAGTTGGTATGCTATTTTATATTATATTTCACTACTCATATTATATATGGGGTCGTCCGTGGCCGAGTGGTTATGGTCGTTGACTTCAAACCACTTGCCCCTCACCGCTGTGGGTTCCCGACAGGGACTTTGAATTCTTTCATGTGAGGAAGCTATCCAGCTAGCTTACGAAACGTCGGTGGTTCTTCTCTGGTACCCGTTCGTGCCTGAAATAATGCACCTGAGGTCTTCTTTCACCAGTTAAACTGGAACGTCGCCATATGACATAATTATACTGTGTTGGTGTGACGTAAATCCCAATAAAACAAATAAACACATAATATTTTATTCTATTGACTTTTAATGGTTGCCGAGAGAAGACGACATTTAACAATATTGTTTCTTTACATAATGGTATATAATGAAATAATAAAGGTTACTTGTTTTATGTTTAATGTTTAATAATCTTTTCAAAGTTAAAAGGCCTCTTTTTATAGCCTAAGGATTAAGGTAGGTGTTTTTAAGCACGATCACATTAGGGATGTTGAACACTTCCGTATGAGGCAGCCATACATACGAGCCGATACAATATGCGGAGAAGTACTACGAATATTTCAGAACAAACTAAATGAAAGCTAGATAAAATACAACTTTAGATTATTTCAAAGACCATGTTTAAATATATAAATTATACATGTATATGAACCATTGAAACTATAAATCTAGCCTCAATTAAAAAGCTTAAATGGTATAACTTATTTGTCGGAAGCGAGAAAAATGCCACAATAGAAAATGTACTGTAACCTAGAAAATACTTTGAAATATACATTATTCTAATGCATTTGTATCAAATTATAGCTTTAAAGGATAATCGTCTTCATCGTGTTAATCGCTGTTTTAAAACCTTTTTAAAGTGAATTGGTACATAATATAGAAGGTCTGAAATACCATGAAAATCACGTATGTAGACTTAAGTTTCGTGCGTGACAACAAACCACGTAGAAAGTTATAGTACAGATGTAGGTGTTTTACATACATGAACTGATATGAGATATCTTTATATTGCAGATAATATTTTTTTCTGGAACAAAATATAAAGTATTCATGATATAGATGTCCATCCTTAATCGTTTACAGCATTTTTTTTTCATAAAAAAAACTTTTTAAAAGATATTCAGATGATACATTTCTAATGGTTTTTTTATCAATATATGAAATACGTACTAAAATGTACCAACTGTAGAACGATTCTCTTTAATTTCTTAAGATGAAGTGCTTATTATTTCAGGAGATCGAGTTGCTATAGAGCCACATGGGGTGTGTCGCACATGTGAACAATGCAAAAGTGGGCGGTATAACCTCTGTCCGAATGTGTTCTTCTTAGCCACGCCTCCTGACAGTGGAGCACTAGCAAGATATCACGTGCATGGAGCAGATTTTGTATTCAAGTAAGGTTAAAATCACCAATAAGTGTTACTATGCATACATACGATACATTTAATAGGCTAGGAAAAGTTACGATTGAAAGATATAGTGAGTTAAACAGAAACGATTGAAGAAATGCCTAATTCGCTGCATATTATAACCATCAATTTTGTATTTTGGTCATTCACACGTTATGTCGGAAAATATGAGGCTTTAAAGGGCTAACAACCATCTGAACAGTTGTCTAAAAAAGAGAAGTACAGATTACGGACCAATACTATCATCAAAAGCCAGAGTATTACATAGTATCCGAAAAAAAAACTACCGTGTTTTAGAAGAAAAATAATGAAGCCGAATATTCAATAAAATATCGAAAAAATACCATTCAAGAATTCATGTGAAATAGTAATACAATAGTTTAATAGCACACAACTAGTGTCTTGGATTACAGATGGGTGATCAGATGTGTGAAAAGATAATTCTAACTTTTTTGTATCTTAAGTACGTGAGTAGAAAAGATTTTTTTCGGTACAGCTGTGCTATAGGCAGTACAAATGTAATTCTATAGTTAAAGTCTTGATGACATTTTACTTGTTATACTATCATTCACGTTGCATTTATATAAAATTCAAATCCCAACCCTAGTACTTAAATCTGATGGACACTGCGATTATGGTTCGCCATACACACTAACAATTATCTACATTACTTTCAGATTACCCGATAACGTGAGCTTTGAGGAAGGGGCCCTTATCGAACCATTGTCCGTGGGTCTTCATGCATGCCGACGAGCCCGACTTGCTATGGGTCACAGAGTGTTAGTTTGTGGAGCTGGGCCTATTGGATTGTGTGCAATGTTGTCGGCGAAGGCATTTGGTGCTTCGGCAGTATGTGTAACAGGTATTATCGCGGTTTTGATACAGTTATAGAATTCCGTTTTACGACGATTGTAGATGTCAGTCTGTGTCGAAATAATATAGAACAGTTCGGAAAGCTACGTAAGTTTTAAAGAGATGTTTCTCCCTGTTGAATGTAATAACATTTATAAATACGTATGTATTACTTCTAACCTGAGCCGTCCATGAAAGAAAGATTGTGTTGTTTTACAAGAAAGTTTTTAGGATGTGCCCCTGTTCATGAGCATTCATTTGTTCTCCGATGTCGTTCGCTAACAGTTAATGAGCTAATGATTTGAGCAAGTTCTAAAATAAATCCCGAAAGATCTTCTAAATGAGTACTAGTATATAAATATTTTTGATTTTATAGACATAGACCCAAAACGTCTTGAATTTGCAAAGGAGGTCGGCGCTACACATACTGTATTGATAGAGCGTGGATCCAGCGAAGAGGAAGTTGCCAAGAAAGTAGCGGAAACACTAGGTGGCGCTCCTGACAGAACTATTGAATGCAGTGGAGCCCAGTTTTCTGTTAACCTTGGCGTCTTTGTAAGAATATGTCGTTGATAAACTACAAGAACTACAAAGTTAATTGAGACAATATAAAATAAATGAATCGGTTATTCCATTTTGATGCGCAATTTCATTTACAAATATTTTATTTGTATGCCTTATTGTTTAAAAGAATGCTTTCACACAGTATGGCTCTTTAACAAAGAAATATTTTGATATTGCCTTCTTTTTGAGGTTCAAACTAAATGTTAAATGTAAAGAAATTCGATAAAGCAAAACTATGTTTTTTTTGTTTAGACATTTAAAAGTATAATTTCGCTTCTGACTATATTATCTTTATTTGTTGATTCCAGGCAACTAAACCAGGTGGAGTTTTCACAATTGTTGGACACGGACCAAACAAGGTTGAGTTTCCGGTTGTAAGTTTGGTTGCTAAGGAAATCGAGATAGTCGGCTCTTTTAGATATATCAACACGTGAGTACATATAGAATATATATATGAATCCAAAAAAAAAGAGTAATTGGTAAACATAGTTTCTAAAAGTTGATGTCATCCAAAGTGAGACAATTTTTACTTTCTGTATCTTTTCTTTCAGCTTTATTAGTTGCCTACCGGTTTAACCGGAGGGGACTTTATGTTTACCCTCCGTCCGTCTGTCTGTCTGTCTGTCAGTCCGTCCATCAACAAAACTGGATCCCGCGATAACGCAAAAAGGACTGAAAATATTTTTATGAAACTTGATATATGGATAAATGGCAGTATGGAGATTATGCACGTCTTTTTCTTTTCTTCCTATGTTGAAAATTCTGGTTGCTATGGCAACAAATAGACTGAAAATATGGCAAATTTTACACATAAATAACTCAAAAAGTACTGAAAATATTTTTATGAAACTTAAAATATGGGTAGATGACAGTCTGGAAATTATGCTTTTTTTCCTATGTTGAAAATTCTTGTTGCTATGGCAACAAATAAACTGAATTTCAAGATTTCTGATTTGAATTTTTACGCTTTTTCACTATAAGTTCTTTATTTCTTAAGGTGTTTACTTCAAACTTTAAACTTTTTACAACTCTAGCACAAACATTATCAGAATTACCTCCCTTGAACTTAGAATTTTTATGAAAAAAAATTTTGTCTTTTTTAAATAACTTCTTTATTTCTAAATGTATCTACTTCAAACTTCATATATATGTTTCTTATTATCACTCAACATTTGTAAGAAGGTTAAATACTCTAGCAAGACTATTTCTAGAATTATGTCCCCCTTAGAACTTAGATTTTTTTCGAGAAATTGGTATTTTTTACTCAAACTTCTTCACTCCTGATATGATTTACTTTAAAATCCCACATCATAATAATATGACAAGGTTTATAAATGTAGATCCATAATTTCAGAATTATCTCCTCCTTAAACTTTGATTTTTTCTTATTCATTCTTTATCTTTCTTATTTCTTTATGGACTTTCTTCAAATTTAAAAGTAACATTCATTATCAACACCTACATTATATTTTATTTTTGTTTTTAATTTTCATTTTTGTTACTTACTATACATTATAGTTAATGCTATATTTGAAAATTGTTATTTTTTTACTAATCTTCTTTGTGACTATAAATGGTATCTTTAAACTTAAAGTAAAACTCACATCAATGTTCATAAATCTGGCATCGTTTTTTTCAAGAGTTATCTCCTCTTTAAGAATTTTGTATTAAAATATGTTATATTTTGGTAACAGGGCTGTTTAAAAAATAACTTAAGAGTCTCTTTCAGTCTGTCGACCTGTTTGTTCATAAAAATTGTTTCCTGAGATCACTTTTCAAGATTTTTTCCAACAAATTGACTTAAAATAGAGAAAAGTTGAAACATTAGTTATACTTATTCATCCTGAGAAAATTGGACCTTTTGATTATCTGTTGTATAACCATAATTTCCTTACTAGGCAGGGAAACTTAACACATTACTATGATATAGACAAACTTAGAACCCAAAAGATTTAAGTTCATTCATGTCATTCATTCACTGGTAAAATTAAATGGCCAATGACCCATCAGAATGTTGCTGGGGTTCTAACCGGTAGGGGACTAATGGATTGCTTGCAATACTATGATAATTGCTTGTTTAGATTATTTAGAATCTATAGCAGGCTTCATCACTGCAAGCAATGTTATAAATATATAACAAATAGTTAGATGCAACTATGTTTAAAACATTAAATGTCAATGAATTGAATTAGACCAGGTTTGAAACCATATATAAACAATGAAAAATCTGAATTCTTTAAACAGCAGGCCTTTTGAAATTTGTTACATATTCTACAGATGGCAAACGGCAATAGATATGATATCTTGCGGGAAAATCAACGTGGCTCCCTTAGTTACCCATAGATACACATTAGAGGAAACAATGCAAGCGTTTGAGATGTCCAAATCGGGTCAAGGGGTCAAAGTGATGATCGACTGTGCAAAGAAATAGATCATGCACATGAAAATGGATAGCATGGCGTTTGAAGTCTTAAATAATGTTTTATTCCTATATAATCATTTGTTCCATCTAAAGTTGATATCTTTTTATTGAAGTGTTAAGATTACAAGTTTTTTAATGATGATGAAGAATAAACGGGTTAAAATAATCTTCTTGTTCTTTTTTTCTGTATTTTATCACTTTCTTTATTGCAAAGAATTGATTTGTCAAAGAGGTCTTACAGATTTTTCTGTAATGGGAAAGTGCTGATGTAAGCTTTATTGAAAAGTGTAAACCAAGGTTTATTATTTATAAAGTAGAACTATATCAGTGTCAGATATAAAAATGCAATAAAAGTTACTTATTCAGATTTATCATCGTCGGTTATCCACAGTTTACGTATATGATCCTGTACAATGTAATATGTACGGAAAATATACCGTGGGTAGCCGATGTTGCTTATATATCTGACTGAGCTTAGGGCCAGGTTGAAACAATGTCACAGTTACTACTATAATCAATGTGTACCAGTGTGTAGTGGGTCTGAATTATGCCCAAATTTACATGCAGGGTGTTTCCAAAGTTTGATGACCATGACTCGACGATAGAGGACACATGTAGATAATCTGCATGTCTTCAACCAAGTATTCCAGCACAAAACACATGATGCGCCACTTACAGACTGAACCTGCGACTCAATCTGAAATCCATATGTCTGACGTCTCGGCTAATTTGGCAGGCTTGGAATTATGAAAATATACCACAAAAGAAAGAACATTTTTGAACAACAATTAATATATTTTTTATTGAATTGGCTGATACATTCTTAGTACAGGTGACTGTTAAAACAATCAATTTCATGACAAAAATAATACGCTTTGTATTAAGTATCTCATTGCAATTCATTCTTGCATACCTGAAATGTTATGGGATGAAAATTACGAGATCAGATGACAAGAAAGGTATATCATTATTATGATTATCTAAATATATTTATACTGTTTAAGCGAGTTAAGATCAAATGATCACGTGTAAGTTCGTCTCAATAAGAAACAGCAATCAAATGACATTTGTCTCCCTTTATGTCGGGGAGACAATAGCGACATTTTAAAACTGTCATGTGTGTTCAGAATTTTGTACATTTTATGAACAAAATGCTACTAATAGGTATGCAGCTTATTACCCTAACATTACAGATCTGAAATGTCAGTTTAAGTGTCATTTAATCTTGTGATACAATTATATATGAAAACAGTAAAATATGAAAAATGTACCATAACAACATTGTATAAAAGTTATAAAGGATAAAACTATTATCTTGACTTGCTAAACAAATATCACGGACTTTTTCTTAAACATGTTATCTGATGATGAAATCAGCGGCAAATAATTATCTTATTAATAAAATAAAATTTTGTACAACATGAAACAATATAATATTTTCTATAAACATTCTGTTTCAGACATTGATTAGATTAATTTTAAAGCAATAATTAAATCATTAGTTCGTGAACAATCGTTATATTCCTAAACTTTTCGTGCATAAGTGGT
Organism: Ruditapes philippinarum; assembly: GCF_026571515.1. Classification (NCBI taxonomy): domain Eukaryota; kingdom Metazoa; phylum Mollusca; class Bivalvia; order Venerida; family Veneridae; genus Ruditapes; species Ruditapes philippinarum. Next base: position 267,082 of record NW_026854847.1, on the reverse strand, counting down.
CTAGAGTATATTCGAGGTATTGGCATTGGTATTCCCATAATATTCTTAATTTATATAATATGAAATCTGCGAATGTTTCCTGAAACAATGCGTGTGATGTGAGGTCTCGGTGAAGGACTTTACTAGATTTTCAACATATGGTGTAGTTTAATATTACCCACTTAAATGTTTTATAAATACATATTTGTTAATTTTTATGTCAAACAATGTATAGATATACATCATCGCTACACTAAAGAAGGCACGTAATACATAATAAAGAACGTCAGGAATACATGCATGCGGTCTATAAATCTTATTAAAACACCTGAGTTATTGCAACTTTATATCTTTATTATTTTAATAGACCATAGTCTTCGTTACTTCCATATTATTTTCTTTTTCTTAACTTTTCTTTTTTTCTAAGATTTTTTTAAAGAAACGTTTATTATAAAGTTCTATAAATCCACATCTGATTGACAATTTTTTTTGTACGAGATATCCATCAAACTACCATACATAACTTTACACTAATAATAAAAGAAAGATCATTAAGAAAAAACCCCCAAAAACAGTACTTGAAAGATAAAGTTTAAATTAATGCAATAGTTCATAAGAACCCAGCAGTGCTACTTAAAGAACTAACGAAAACATGTTTTGACACTCTTATGCATCGCCATGCAAATATCTAGTTACCTTTTGATGTGAATTAACAAAGTTTCTGTGTAGTTGAAATTATTGATGTGAATTGGAATCTTAAAATGACTTCAAAATGAAACGTCAACACAAATAAATGAGCAAAAATCCTAGCACATATTCATAGTATAAGAAATATATGTTTAGAATTGTATGTATATAAACAAATATCTGCCTGTGATAATCCTGTTTTGTCCCTATAACATTTTTCATTTTTTTCTAAACACAGATTAATTTTTCTTTTCCATGAATGCTACATTATAATGAATATCTATCATCAAATTTAAAATATCCCTTTTAACCAAAACCAATTCCGTAGCCAGTGTCAGAAAAACCGAAAGCCATTTCAACCGTAGATTCTTTTCAAGATTTTATGTATTATCTCAAATAGTTTTCTATCCACATCTATGGTCTAGTCCCCATTAACATGTATGTTTTCTTCCTCCCAATCACCTTCCTCTTCAATAGCGTCGGCGTCCAAGGCGCTCTTAGCGCTTCTTGTGCTTTTTCGACTCTTAGCACTTCGTACACTTTTTGCACTTTTTGGAGTTCTCTTTCCTAAATATCTGTCGATATTAGTTTGTGTTTTGCTCAAAGAGCTTGATGTCCTGCTTTGTACAAATTCTTCTAAGTCTTTCGTCAATCCAATATCAGAATAGATTGCGGAATGCTGACTTCGACGCTTTGCTAATGGTCGGTTCATGTCATACATCATTTGTAGCAAGAATGTATCCGAGCATGGCTTCGGTATCTTTAAAACAGCCCTCGGTGTCATGAAGTGTTTCCCGTTATGGTGTTGTTGCTTTTGGTATTGAAAATAACTATCGATATTGTTAAATTCTAACCTTCTATTTCCACTAAGTGCCATTCGTTCTCTAAATTTTGTATTTCTATACGGGTTATTGTAATTCACTTTATTAGCACTTTTACTTACCGCCCTCGACACTATTTTTGATCCCTTGCCTGTAGTCACGGTAAGACTGTTTGTGACAACAGAATCCGTCACGGTTTCAATAGATTTCACAGACCTGGTTGAGACACTAGAATGTTCCCTTGGTAAATGCTCCCCACTATCATTTGTTTCATCTCGTCGATGAAGTAACACCTTTCTATTTCTTATGAGCAAATCACTATGTTGATATTTTTCTGCCTCAGTGCTTGGTATCGAACCATGGAATTTACCTACACCGTCCTCAGTCCGAATTCCAATTGCAGTTTTAGGTTTAAGACTAGCTAAATGGTGAGCATAATTTACAGGCGTCGTTGGAGGGATTGGCGGAACGGACTTTTTACCCGTTTCTTCGAAGGTTTCCGGCAAGTTCGTATTGTAATTTATAATGTCTTTATCGGGAAGAAACGAAACCTGTTCAGTTAAAGCTTTACTAGGTCTTAGTCCACGTCTGGCTTGATATAAAGCTTTAGCGGACGTTTTAAAACTACCGACCCGTTGTTCATTTACATAAAGATGAGGATCTATTTCCTTTGAGCCAACTGGAAGTCCACAAAGAACGAAATGTGGTTTCTCGATTACAAGGGCTGGTTCTTGCTCTCCGTTAATCGTGAATGGCGAATCCATTGTCGTTATCCCAAAATTAGCTGTACGAACTCTACTCAAATGCTCCATTTTTCTAACCGGAACTGACGGACCGTTTAGACTAGTTATAGTTAGCTCTTCAGTACCGGGAGTACTATTTAATACAAACTGATACGACTTGTCCATCGATGTTATTGGGTTTCCTGGTTTATTTACGCGTACGGTTGCGCTAAGGGGAGCTACACCACTGAAACTTTTCGGGGCAGCCTCCCCCTTAACTCTGAGCCCATCAATAGCCGTGGTCATTCTGATAAGTTCACTTTCGACCCTCATAGATGATTAACTATGTTGAAGAATCCGACATTTCAACTGAAAAATACAAAATACAGATTAAAGTATTATAATACATGTATTATAACATTTTATTCCTTTTATCTCTTCAAATTATAATGTTTAATCTTATTACTAATTTTCATCTCCGTAGATGAGAAAATTCCAACATTCATTCCTGTGCTCTCGCATATAGGGTCCAAAGCATTTACAGGTAAGGTAAAGGTCCAGTATATCCGAGAAATGGTATTATTTTCATCCCTCAAAGGCTCATTAGTTTTGGTGTACAGTGATAGTTTAGAAAAGTAGCCCGTTGAGGGCTATTACCCGAACTATAGTTTGCTTCTTTTGCTTTTTCGGCAATTAGTACAATTGTAGTGATTCAGTATTTTGTATGGAAGTAAAATACTACTTTGTTTACATTTTGCTACATTTATGAATCATGTAATATCACATTCAAAGCTATTTTATAGGTAATAAGCATCTATCGTCCTCCAAACCATTATGCCAACGTTATAAACTCATGTTGCCCCTTGTAATGAACGGAACATTTATTAAATTTATTCGTCTCTGATACATATTATGGTTTTAATGAAGAAATGATAATTTATGAACACCAGCGGGTAGCTAGTTTAGACTGCGCAATTTCAACAATTTGAAGCCCAAAAGCTTTAAACGATGGAACCGTTTTTAATTCAAAGCAAATCATTTTCCCAGCTGGAACCATAGGGCAAAAAAAGAGATACTTTTACTAAATTTGCGATTGATGGCATCGTAGGGCTTTAAAATTTAAGTATGAGTAACTGAGGCCAGCTGAACTTGCGATCACATCACTAATGACACTGTCCCTGATTTAAATTTGGGACAATCAAATAGAACGGACCTTGGAGCCATCCACTAGCAGGGATTGAATTGGGGACAATTCATTAGCAGCGAAGTTAATACAAATTATGAAACCGAGGCATCCGAATAAAATCTGGTCATATTGTCATATTGTATTGATGTTTGGGCTAGACTGAAACAAAAATTATGGTATTTAAAATTATGTTAACCAATATGCCAATTTTATTCGGAGGGTTAATTTATAAAGAACAATTACACTGAACCAATGAGAATCATTAGTTTATTCATGTGAAAATAAGTGTTACTGATATGATAGTTTTGTATTTATATGCTATTTTCCACATCTTTATGCATCCTAAGTACAACAAATTAACAATCTTAAGTAAATACGCATTTAGTAATTGAACATACTTTGGGTAAGACAGGAACAGTTATAATTTTCACCTCTCGCTACACCTGATGTTTAACAATTTGAGGTAAAGGCACACGCTTATGTTATTTGTCAGTCATTTTTTAAATTAGAACACTTGAGGATATAAATTCGAGTTAATTCGTTAAAGAAATTAATTTGACAAAATATAATTTAAATTGACACTTTACCTGTTTTAACTAAAAAATAAACACGCACACAAATGAACACAGCTTCTTAATCCCACAATATATATTAAATTGTCATTTTTCAATTATAGTACACTGACGACATTATTATAAATGATATAGATTTTTTTTTCATGTATATCAACAATTGTACTGACATATTAATTGATAACGCTTCTATCAAAAATTATAACACTGAAGTTTGCCAAAAAACTACCAACTTAATAATAAATTAAGGACTGGTTCAATATATTTTATATTTCATCAACTTCGGGCGGTTTAGTATTGTTTAGCTGCGGATTATCGGCTTAATCAGTTAATCCAATTATATGGCGTGAAACAAAGTATACCCTGTTTTGTGTTGTATTTTCGATGACTGTCGTAGATAAACGTATTGAAACAATCCAGACGTATTAATGCGAATTAAAATATCATATATACATGAACACGGCTGGTTGGGTACTTCTGTGCATTTAATAAAATATTTACATTATTGAAATTATCGTATTGTAATTTTGTTTCTTCGTTGTCGGTTTGTGAAATTTTCTCTTATAATCAGGGGAGTCACCTCTTCAACTGGTATTTTCTTTGTCTATCAAAAATATTAAAAATAATACTAAGCAATATATTTGTTTAAGGTTTCGAGCATTTGCGGCGATGATGTACATATAGGACTGCCATAATTTTTTTTAGACTGGTCAACTTTAAGTGTTTTTTATTTTGAAATTCCGAGGTAAACAATGAACAGTTCTGAAGTCACCTCCGAATAATATCACATATTTATACATTTATTAATTACTTATACACAGAGCTTCTTTAATAGACTGCTTAATAAATATACAATATTTTGATTGGCTCTGTGGATCCACGCTCTGTGGATCCACGCACATGACGGAAATTCCGCTGTAAACAATAACTTATTTTTATGAAATGAAAACGCTATCAAGAAATCTTTCTGGGGTTTATGATTTTGTCCGCTTGCAACTATGAAGGGGTTGGGGACGGGGGACATCATAAAATAATACAATGAAGGTCATCTTCAAATAGTAAGCTAAGGGTCTTCTGTAATGGGAAACTAAGTGAAACTTGTAAATAATACATTGAGGGGCCCCAATGAATGGCACATGAATATGAACATGTAAATTATATACTGAGGGGAATCTGAATATAATTAACTCGGGTTCATCTATAAATGGTAAACTGAGGGTAATCTGTAAAGGGAAACTTTGTGGCACCTGTAAATAATACATTGAGGGGCACTGATGAATGAAACTAATATAGACATGTAAATTATATACTGAGGGGCATATGTAAATGGTAAACCGAGGGGCACCTGCAAATAATACATTGAAGGGTCCCTGTGAATGGTAAACTAATTTTGAAAGCATATTATATATAATGAGGGACATCTGAAATGATACACTGACGGGTCATCTGTAAATGGTAAAAAGAGGGGCATCTGTAAATGATAAATTGAGAGGCACCTGCAAATAATACATTGAAGGGTCCCTGTGAATGTTAAATTAATGTGGACGTGTAAATTGTATGCTGAGAGGCATCTGTAAATAATACACTGAGGGACACATGTAATTAAATAATACATGTAAATTCAGGGGCACCTGTAAATGGTATAACGAAGAGGGACATGTAAATTAAACACTGAGGAGCAGCTGTAAATAATACCCTGGGGGGGGGCATCTGTAAAATGCACCGAAGGGCATCTGTAAATAACTCTCTGCGGGGCATCTGTAAGTCAGATGGGAATAATATTCATTCGCCAATACGTCATTCAATTATCACTGACACTCTAATCAAGTAATCATATACATGTATGTTGTACATTGACATAGTGAGAAAGTATGTTCAAATATGAAATACAACGGAATTTCGTGACCATAGATTATTTACAAAATGAAACAAATGGAAATCTGAACATTTACATCTAGAATTAAGCTTTAATTGAAGAAATTAAGAAATATGTTATAACTTATATAGCAACTAAGCTCCATGTCATTAATTTATTATTTTAACAAACCGTTTCTTAGGAATGATAAAAGAACATTTTGTATGTGTCTTAAATAGAAGTAATTCTAATTCTAATTACATGTACGATCCGCTTATATGACTGAAATACTGTTGGGAAAAGGCGTAAAATGAAACAAACAAACAAAACATGTACGATTATTACTCATGAATTCGACTTTAATAAATAAATATCAAAATAGCATGGTATTATAGTTTACTAAATTTAGAAGTAGATTTCTTTCATCGTATAGTAAGTTATATGGCACGGGGGAGGAAGTGTTACACGAAGGATGGAGTTCTTATGATAACTTGTTTGGAGTTCTTATGATAACTGTCACGGAGTTCCTGGAAAATGTTACGGATTTCTGTGGAAAACTTTTCTATATACTTGGAGAACTCGCCTAAAAAATGGTTATTTTTAACTTTAAATGGGGAGTTTGAGGTGCTAAATTAAACTTTGATAATTAAGCTTGCCCTACATATTGTATTATGTTTCAGAAAAAATCTTTTAGTCCATATTTCGTCGCCGTTTAAAAAAAATCTGGAAGTTCGTACATATTGACCTTTTCATGTGTGATCTTCTTCGTTGCTATACATAATCACCTAATTATAGTGGAGAGTTGCAAACATAAAGCCCGGGCTAATAAATGTATACCCGATTTTTCAAATGTTACGGAGTTCTTGTGATAACTCAAAATATGTCCTGGAGTTCTTATGATAACTTTTGTTACTGCCAGTGTGTTTCTTGTGCTCAATTACGGCACGTTTAAGCGTATTTTATTAGTCAGTAAGTGTGTAAATCATTATGAAGCATAGTATGCTTATCATTTGCACAAAAATTTGGTTATATAACGTTGGTTTTGATCGTGTTTTAGTTCCTAATTAAATTTGTGCGAAATCATATTGACATTATAAAACCCAACGAATGCACTAAATGTTTCTGTGTATACTGTTCGTCAACAAAAGTTGTATGTCATAAGTTTCCGCAAAATGCAACATTGAGGCCATGTGGGAAAATTAAAACACGATCATTCAATATATCTGGAGAAGACATGAAACTGCTTTGGTGTACAGTCTATATAGGATAAACAGGTGCTAAGCTATCTTCAGGAACGACCGCCTCCGTGGTCGAGGGGTTTGAGTCGATGACTTCTAATCCATTTACCTCTCTGGCGTGGGTTCGATCCCCGGGAGATGCTTTGGTAGTTTAGCACGGAGGAAGGTAGTCTAGTACTGGTGTAACTCTCCAGGAACGATGGTTAGGAAACTACCCGCCCATATGACTGAAATACTGTTGGGAAAAGGCGTAAAATGAAACAAACAAACAAACAAAAATCAGGTTTTCAGGAAAACCTGAATCAGCGGTCACCTGTATTCAGCAGTAACATGGCTTAAACCGCCAAGGAAAAAATGTTTAATTTTTTTTTCTCAGTTACATGTTTTAAGCAACCGCCTTTCTAAAGCAGACAATAAGTAGTTCACGGTGCATATCCATATCGGTACCCTAGATCTTTGCGAAATCTGCTCAAACGGTACCCTCTTTGAACATGCAAAGGTCATTCTCTGATAAAAACAAACCAGCGATGGATAACATCCAGTAAAATTTCATTGTAATAAGGAAAGGAGGTATGACACGTAGAAAAGATATATACCACGGAACACTAGAATGTTTTATTTATGTGCTGATTTGTCATGTGCCCGATTTTCATGTACTGCAACTTCACAATAAGCTACAAAAAATCGACATGTCTTGCCTCGCCCATCACATCGACATATTTTTCGGGCTGAAATGAACCTGTGACTTCATTATATATGCATCATACATATTTCATATGTTCATATACATATCATCTTCGGACAAATGGCAGTATATTGTCAAAAATAAATGTAAAAGTCATAAAAACACCCTACTTTCGGTTTTGCAGCGGCACAGGCTACCTCTCTTCATTTGAATTTTTATATCACAGGTACCCTCTCATTTTTGAACACATAGGTACCCTCAAAGCACGACATATGCTTTTATTTGCGTTAATCGCTAAGTATGTATGTAATATTTCTTACTTTTACGTAAATATTACATACTTAGCGATTAACACATAAAAGTATATGTCGTGCTTTGAGGGTTAAAAAATGATAGGGTACCTGTGATATGAAAATTCAAATGAAGAGAGGTAGCCCGTGCCGCTGCAAAACCGAAAGTAGGGTGTTTTTATGAATTTTTCATTCATTTTGACAATATATACTGCCATTTGTCCGAAGATGATATGTATATGAACATATTAAATATGTATGATGCATATATGATCAAGCCATAGGTTCATTTCAGCCCGAAAAATATGCGAGGCAAGACATGTCGATTTTTTGTAGCTTATTGTGAAGTAGCAGTACATGAAAATCGGGCACATGACAAATCAGCACATAAATAAAACATTATAGTGTTCCGTGGTATACATCTTTTCTACGTGTCATACCTCCTTTCCTTATTATAATGACATTTTACTGGATTGTTATCCATCGCTGGTTTGTTTTTAGCAGAGAATGACCTTTGCATGTTCAAAGAGGGTACCGTTTGAGCAGATTTCGCAAAGAGGGTACCGATATGGATATGCACCTTGATCATTGTCATAGAACTTTATACGTTTCTATGACAAAAACTGATACCTTTCAGAAATTGAAATACCCGTTGAAACATAAAGACGACACCCACCTCATTAAATTTAGATAAAGGTAGTGCATACTACCTCCTATTTTGCTGAAAACCATTTATATGCATACCGATAGCATAGTTACTTAATGTTCTCTAAAACTGCCAGGAATAATGTATATATGACGAAATCATGATTCAAAGCGTATTTTTATCTGTAAGTAAATGCTCTACATCAAGTATGTTTACAGTCATTCCAATAAAATATAAAAAACACACACACACACACAAAAAGACCAAAACAAACACAAAAAACACAAGAAACGGAGGTAAGAAAAATATCTCTTGAACTGAAAAACACGATCAAAACCAACGTTATATAACCAAATTTTTGTGCAAATGATAAGCGTACTATGCTTCATAATGATTTACACACTTATTGTCTAATTAAACACGCTTAAACGCGCCGTGATTAAGCACAAAAACACACTGGCAGTAACAAAAGTTATCATAAAAACTCCAGGACATATTTTGAGTTATCGCAAGAACTCCGTAACATTTGAAAAATCGGGTATAAATTTATTAGCCCGGGCTTTATGTTTGCAACTCTCCATAATAATTAGGTAATTAAGTATAGCAACGAAGAAGATCACAAATGAAAAGGTCAATATGTACGAATTAGCAAGTAATTTGGTAATTTTTCTCAAAACTTCCAGATTTTTTAAAAAAAGGCGACAAAATATGGACTAAAAGATTTTTTCTGAAACAAAATACAATATGTAGGGCAAGCTTAATTATCAAAGTTTAATTTAGCACCTCAAACTCCCCATTTAAAGTTAAAAATAACCATCTTTTAGGCGAGTTCTCCAAGTATATAGAAAAGTTTTCCACAGAAATCCGTAACGTTTTCCAGGAACTCCGTGACAGTTATCATAAGAACTCCAAACAAGTTATCATAAGAACTCCATCCTTCGTGTAACACTTCCTCCCCCGTGTATGGGGCGGTACTGAAAACCAGGCATTTTTTATTTAATTATAATATATTACTTATATCTGGTATAAATATCTTCTAACAATTATTCTGAACAATTATTCTTTATAATACATGTATAGATTTACAGCACACTAAAGAATACCGAAGGAGGTCCGGATAAAAAACTAAAGCACCAGTATGATTTCATTACACAGATGAAGATAAACACACATGTAGAAAAAACAAGACGAATAAAAAAGCAAACTATAAATTAAATGTTAAAAAGTCATTTTAATACTCACCTTTAATTTTCCACATCACAACATCCTGACGTTCTTTACCGAATGACAGTAAATAACAAAGTTTAAGTACATTTTGACATTTAAAAATCGGCACTTTAAAATATTGTTAAAGTTAAAGTTGCAGAATGTTTGAAGTTTATAAATATATAACCCTCCTGCCATATGTATATACACCGCTTTTGTTATCAATAAATTGTTATAAACAACTGTATTGCTTGGAGTACAATTGCCTCTTAAGGTTTTAATTTGTGATTTAATAAATCTCATATACGACTTTAAAGTTTTAAGTCCTGATCAGCGAAGGTGAATTTTAATCCCCATACCTTGTTCTGTGATCAAATTATGCTCAGTTACGAATGCAAACAAGTTTACGAAAATATATATCTAGGTTTTAAAGCGGACACTGCAACCATAATACATAAATTTGGTTTGTAACTAATTTGGTTTGGATGAACTTCCTAAAGACAACGTTAAATACGTCAATAGAATTATGAAACTTTGTTAACAAGTACATAACTGTATTTGAGTCCCCAGACAATGATTCCATATCTTTTTTTTCAAACTTTTATCAACGAAATTTAGGATTATCTCGAGTGGAAGATACCGTTATATCACTGAAGTATCTTCAGTCTATAAAGTAAACATTTCTCAAAGTAATTGTCGAATTACCTGTGAAAAACATGTATTTTCATTGCAATTTACATTTCTTATCTTTAAAAACAAAAGATACAAACAATCTGTTTGAATCACATATCAACATTTTAGATTTCCTTTTAGATGTGCATTGTAGAGGTAATATGTCCACTCATTTCTGATCGAAATCAGCTTCTAATTAATGCTATGCATTAGAATCTGACTACCACCAATAGTCTGTCACCTACTAATGATTTTTCAAACAGTCAATCATTCTGAACTTTAGTCAGATTGTATTTCGACTAGGCACTACTCTCGACAGTCTATATGGATATTTTCCTAACTTTGAATAATTTCAGTTATTCATGATCAGATGACCAATGAAACTTAATTAAGTGTTAAACACATGTAGTCATTAGAGTTGATTTCTATTATTTTACATTTTGACTTGACATATCTTTGTAAATAAATATAAGACAGCTATAATCACTGTCCTTTGTGAATCATTAGGGTTTAGTAATACTACGGTTATTATAATCACTATGGTTAAAATTGAAAACGACAACATTCTCCATACGAGGATTGCAATTATTGTAAATAAATCAAACGTATACCCCACCCACTTAGCATATGAATTAAAACGTATACGTTTCTATAAACCGCATGTATTAATAGCTTCTACATGTTTACTGCAGGGACTACCCGTGTGTTTTGGTTAAGAATATTGATGAAATATTTACACCGAGTTGTCCTTTAACAGTATTTTTTTAAACAAAGTACACATCAATCAATGTTGGTAGTTTAACCATAACTAATCACGATATAATCCGTCTATATACAATTAATACCTAGCATTGTTACCTTTTTTTGTATACAAAAGTTGAAGCTTATTTCATAGGCACTTGTATTAGCTTAACTGAGCGGTCCGCTTAAAAAAATATTACAATGTAAAACTCATAATTAATTCAATTTACGCGCTTAAAGACCTTCATTTTTTTGACTGCCGTTGTTACAGATGCATTAAAATGAAAACTTTAATATTCAGGGTAAACGTTTGCAATAACATCATTGTTTAATAATATTGATTTAGGTAAATTAAATTTACATTTACGAAACATGCCTACAGAACCGAGCCGAATTATGACCCAGCGTTTGGAATTAGCATTTTTCTTTAAAGATCCTGTATGTTTTGTGATTGATATTGTTACTGTGTGTGTACCACACTTGCAAAAATATTATATATGTATATAATTATGCAAATAAACACAATTTTCAATCTTTGAAGAATATGTAAAATGTGTACTGCAAATATTTGTGCACATTATATTTAATCATTAAATTATATGCATTCATTTTCTTATTGGAATTTTGACTAATTACCTCCCTTATTTACATGAAATGTTAAAATCAGTAATATCTTTATAAAAATAATGCTTATTGAGAACTTACAATATTGACAAATCTTAATTTGAGCATCATATTTAATGAAATAAAACCATGTAAAATTAATGTTACAGGATCTTTAAATTAAAGCATTTGTCATTTCGTATACGAAAACATGCCTGCTGCATCGAAACGTGTATTATTCAGCTTTTGCCATTAAACAATTTGCATTTCGTATTTCGCAATAAGCATGACCCGATGGCATTCCGTAGACATTTCATAAGCTCCCAATATCGTTAATTAACTTTGATACTTTTTACTTACATATATATAGAATCGTACAAATTATAGGTAATGATTGCACTTCTTAATTTTTTAAAAAAGGACATTAAAATTGATGTATCAAATTGCTACTTAAGGTGGTTGGTATGAAACGAAATCCTCTAAATAATTATTCTTCCTAACTGTATAAACTAACTAGTATTTCCGTATATAAAAACATATATATAAAAGTTTAATGCTATAGATAAATGAAACATAGCCCATCCACCTCTCGGGACGGACAAAGAATAGAATGAGGCAGAAATGAGGTTTTTAACTTTCGCTTGTCTGGCCAATACTTAGGTTTTGTTTTGGAAAACAAACTTGCAGGAGCTATATCGAGGTCGCAGCGCTTTTGCGCCTTTACCTTCCCACTGCCTCCGTTTTTCGTAATTATAATAAGGCATTGCACATTTTTTTTTGAAAATCCCCATATAGTGGACGTGGTTACAATAGGCTACTGTGTCAGTCTTTAAAGCAAAAACTGGCACATTGTGTTATACATGTACTTTTTAACTAGTTACTCACATCAAAACGTCTATGCAAAGCTGATGTATTTTTACTAAATTATCTTTGTCCATACACAGTACTACATATCTGTCCCGTAAACACCACGGTATTTTTTCAGTAAAAGCCGCGTATACATGTTAATAGAAAGAGCATTGAAACAGTTTTCGGAAACACGAGCATTCTGATTTGTACAAGGGGTCACGTAGCTCCCGAGTTTAATCAGATTGGCCGAATGTTTTTGATGTTCTTGTTTCTTTATCTTTTATATCATAGGCAAAATAAAAACACGTTCACTGATGGTATATTATGAAACACAAGAAAAAAAAAACCAATGAACTTTATCTGTCCTCACATTAAAGTAAACCCCAGAAAAAAACATGAACAATCAATGAGCATGCTCTAGAGTGCGGTAACTTATACTTGCAATCAAGTTAATGCAATTTGCATGTATATATGTAAACGAATTTTAACTGTAACACATTTGTAACAGAAAGATCCTAAAACTATGGTAAAAGTACATTTAAACGAGAGAGAGAGAGGTTTTCATTTCACTATACTCTACCCGTTAATCGATCTTCCCGTATTGTATGTGGCAATGAATGTATCGTCTACCCGCCACATGAAATATTGATTTGTGTTATCGGTCTCAGGGACGTTTAAATGCGTAGTTGCTGTATTTAAATCTTGAGAGGTAATTCGGTTGATTTCCCAATAAATTCATTTTGTTTTCTTAGGTTATATTTCTAAATTTTGTTGCGAGGATTCTTATTTGAGCGGACGTGAACTATTTTATTGAATCAATTAACAGAATACATTAAAATGATCGAATTAGAGGTCTAACTGTTGTTGTAGGATTTCAACTTGCCACAGCTGCAACTTTATTATATACTAGCTAAATGGACAAACGTCTTATGCAGAAAGAATATCCACCAGGACCGTGGGGGATTTCCGATCCTTGGCCACTTGCCCATGCTTGGGACAAAGCCTGAGGTAACATACCAACAATGGAGGGGAACTGTATGGTGATGTTTTTCGGATACGATTCGGAAGCTGGAAATGTGTGATAATTAATGGATATGATGCTGTTAAAGATGCGGCGGAGAGATCTTTTACGATGCCTTTTCTGGGAGACCTAATTTTGTGACAAATATCTCGTTAAAAGAAGCGTATGGAGGATTTCAAAGGCCTCAGTTTTACAGACATGTCTCCAAAGTATTTGCAAAACTACGAAGCTTACCGCCACAGCTTTGAGTAACACACACGGAATGTGATTATAAACCGGAAGATTTATGTTCACGTCTGAACAGAACTACTTTAGACTCAATGGCGATCAATCTTTTCTTGTTAGCACAATGTTGAAATCGCAGTGAGAATGTAGTTTACCAGATGTTGTATGGAACAGGAACAGTTGAAATACGACCACATGTTAAACTTTATAGTAAAGCCTCAAATCCTTGTTAAGTTTGTCAGCACAGGCAATATAGTTGATGTAGTACCATGGCTTAGGTATGTAATGAAAGGGAAAAAAGTAGAGGGATTTCAAAAAAGGCCGCAACAGCTACGGGATTGGGGATCACTAGGTCAAAAATTGACGGCATTAAAAAAAGCTGGGATTTAAAAAAAGGTCAAACAAGGGACATATTGGGGACTCGTTCTGTGCTTTGTCAAATGAACTTCCATCGAAAGAAACTGAGGACACAGTATATCTGGTGATCATCTTATGTTCCAGGCAACTGCAGTGCAGGGAGCTGGATTTGAGACAATGTCTCAGACATTGAAAAACATATTTGTATACATGTCCGCTTTTCCTGATATTCAAAACACGTGTTCAGCAAGAGATCGATGGCGTAATTGGCAACAGACCTGTTAAATGGACAGGACCGATTAAATCTCCCGTATGTAAATGCAACGATTCAAGAAGTGATGAGGAAATCATAGCTTTACTCCATTTGCATTACCACATTTAACCGTGGTTGATACAAAGCTTCGTCACTACGACATCGATAAGGAACCGTTGTATTCTTATAACTTCATTTCAGTTGCTAAACGAAGACTCGTTCTTGGGCGATCCAAAACAGTTTTTCGGCCGGAAAGATTCCCTGAACGATAATGGTGGATTAGACGCAGGAAAATGCGCACATGTCTTGGCATTGGAATTTGGAAAGACGCAAATGTGTAGGGGGAGGCGTTAGCCAGAATGAACATATTTATAGCGTTTACAATTCTAATGGCAACTCGAAAATTCTCTTGTACAAAAACCAGAGCACCTAAAACACAATTTAATGATGGCAATACTACTTGAAGAGCAGTTGCAAAATCATTGTTCAAAGAAGAACATAGATGAGATCGAAATCGAAATGAATGTTGTCAATATATTGATATAGCGAGTGTGTCATCTAAATTCTGATGGCTGCTTTTCATAAATAGACTTAAATGAAATACTTATCAGAGCGCTACTAGCTGTCAAACTCAGTACGATAATGTTTTGATCTTACCTAAGACCACGTAGAACGATGGATGAAATACAAAAGCTTGAGTTTGTAACTAAAACACTTATTCTTTCTTACACTAGTTTTTTCAGACAAGACAAAGCCGCGTAATAATTATTTTGTTTCTTTCGAGGGAAAAGGAATAAAAAATATTTTTTATCAAGAACAGAAGGAAACGTTTTTACGCATAATGAATTGATTGATTAAGTTTACGACAGCCTTCTTTAATGATCAAAAACAATTATATCAATTACATAATTTAAAAGAAAAGCATTGATCAAGCATCAAGGGGGCGTCCGAGCAAGAAAGAGCAGGTGAAGATGAATAGTAGACAATGATGACAAGAATTTCTATAATCTTTTCAATGGTTAATTGGTTATTACCGAATTGTATATCACTATGAATGAACGGAGGAAGCATTGTTCATTATGAACTTTGATTGGCATGCTAGAGATTAAATATTATTGTTATTCCTTTATGATTCGTGATTTTTAATAGCAACGGATATCTGTATATAATATTTATAATCCATATGTGTAAAACGCATTATGATCAACACCACACTTGTGCAAATTGTCCCCCCATTATTATTTATCGCTATAAAGCGAAGACCCCCTCTTAAGGTATCTGTTCACACTTATATGACACTGGTTATTACGTATTTACCATGTTTGATCATCTTTGAGCACAATTGTTAATTATACTATAATTGTAATATCTATTTTAATGAAAAAAATACAGTTTTTGAATATTTTTCTTTTCTTTTTTTTTTGTTTTATGTACTATTTTTTAATATTGAGTTTTTACGCTAACTACTCTTTTTTTTATTAAAATTGTAAAATTAATTTTAAAATTCAGTTGTCATATTGACCGACGATTATAAGTCAAACTTAACTGGGAAAAAGTCAGTAAATTATGGTTAATCTTTTCAATATAAAATATTGTTTATTCTTAAACATGTACATGTACATTTTGTTTTTCTTTATCTTTTTTAAATTATCAATCAATTGAATTAATCATAAGATCTAATTTGTTTACTTTTGAATAATTCATCGCATCTTTACTAACTGTAAACACGAATAACAAATTAAAATAAAATGTTTCCAAGTTTGATAGTGTCGGATTAATACCATAAAGATAATACCTTTTTCCTCAATTATTGTACATATTTTTTGTTTTATCTCCATATCGATAAATTGACACATGCTTTTGTTGTTTTGGTGGTGTTTTTTCGAATGTATGTTTATGTATAATAATAATCAATAAATTGAGAGTTTTGATCTGTGTTTATCAATTATTGTAACCAAACTAAAGTGACAAACATTCATTTTGGAAAAAAGCTTATTTATCTGTAAAATATTTTTTCTGTTCTGTAACAATATTCAAACATCTACTCCAAAACCGGGAGAGACCGGACAATAAACGTTGTGATACTATTCGCCGGTCACTAGTAAATCCCCGGTCAAAAAGATCGGGAGAGGCCGGGATTACCGATAGGATACATCGCTCTTATAAATAGATTTTTGGACTTTCAAAATGTTTAGGTCCAACAACTATCATTCTATTAAGATTTCGGATACACACTGTTACAACAATAATATACCATAATAACCCACTGGACTACAAAATGATAAATAAAAAACCCCGAAGAGCGCGATTTATTGGGGAAAGGGTAATTTTTCATTTGAAAAATGTTTGCATTTCGAAAATTCTTCAGTCGCTATCTTTACATATCGCGAATTCATTTTTAATTAATAAATCAAGCACCCTCATACCGATCGGGAATTGATCAGCTTTTATTTGACGACTAAAAGGCTCGAGAAGTTGCTGTCGCCCTTTCACAAAACCTATTTCATTCCATAAGGGGCGTTTCGCCGCTTCGGCGCGGACGCCAATAAATCGTTCTAGCAGTCTTTTTCCATTTGTAAATATCTAATAGTTAAATAAAAAATAGACAAATTATATCGATTTTTCCGTAATGTTAATTTCCCATAGGCCTCTTGGAGTTTATTATTACTGTTAATGCAAGTGTACCCATGTGACTGAGAAATGTGTACTGTTACATAGGGATAACAGTACTTTTAACAGTATAAAATCTGAAGCATTTTGTTTACAATTAAAATCTTTTAATTATTGATAAAACGGCCGTTTCAGTTAGAAATTAATTCTTAGTTTTTACGTGTCACCACCGTCTTCCTCATTATTGCAGGTTATTGGCCTGTAAGTCTATGCAGTTTAAGAAATTAGATATTTACCTTAAATAACACACTTCGTCTTTGGTCATGAATAAGTGTTTGACAATAAGCACCCCTAAAGTTACGACAATGACAGGTTCATGATTGTCGCCGTTCAATTTGTAAAAAGTGAATGTGTTATTTAGATGCTTTAATTGTATTGTTTTAATTTTGTTTGATGCCGTTCTATTCTGGAACAATCATCACGATTGTAAATTTTTAAAATTAAATCTCGCAGTAACAATAATTTATAAAAAATGGTTAAGGATTAGTGTTTGGCTGAAAGTATATAAATAACACATGAGGTTGTGGGTAACAGTAAAAAATATCATTTTCCCGAGGAAAATACTTATTACCCATGTGTTATTTATTTTAATACTCCGAACAAATATTGTCATCATCTGAATTGTCAACTAAAATTTAACTGTAACAAAAATTAACCAAGAGTAACAATAAACTTGCAAGTTTTAAGTGACTGTAGGCCTACTTGAGAAGTTTTTTTCTTTTATTCTTTAAGCAAGTGGTGATATCCACTAGTCATAAACATACAATAAGCTGTGTTTTATTTAGAAAACAAATGACCCATTTATACGGTTATGATCTGTGAAATCTGATCATTCTGTATCCAGACTATTATTCTTCGCATGGTTTTTTACATAGTGCAGTTACAAAATAACGATGATATCCCAGAAAAAAAATTGTTAAAATATCCTTTCTTACATGCCGTAATCGTCTGCATGTTCCAGTTAGACACATAATTATTCACATTTGAAAACGAATGTATACTTTTGACTATTCAACAAAAAGATATTTTACACGCGAAAAGTACTCCAGGGTGCAAACAACTAAATTTTATGGGTGTCATAGCCTCACTGGTGAACTTCGATTATAATAATGAATCGAGAAAAAAAAATGGCGGCCATTTTATTTAATTTTATTAAGAAAATAAACCATGTGATCATATTTTATACTGTTAAAAAGTACTGTTACCTATGTAACATTATAACAGTCTTAGTCACGTGGTACACTTGCATTAACAGTTAAAATAACTCTCAGAGGCCTGTGGGAAATTAACATTTCGAAAAAAGTGAGGGGTAATAATATGAAATGTTCGCCATCACTTTAACCATGTATTGCAAGTGAAGTGTTTTTATCATTGAAACAACATAACGTGTTCTTTTTCGTATTAATATCACAATATAATACTTTCATATTATCACCATGTTCATAATGTGCGCAATTTTTGTATTATTTATGTAGATTTTATTGTTGTGACGTCGTTTGGGTTAAAATTGAAAGGTTCGTTATCTGATTTTAAGGGTTTATGACTGCAATATGTACTCCCGGCACATTAAATATTTCTAAGTTGTGTGAAATTTAGTATATTATGTCAAAAATGAAACATTTTATAGCTATATAAACCATTCGGATCTGCCTCGCCTATTATCTATAATAACCTCGGAAACAATACGGATTGAAAGTAGTTCTACCACGTCGTTTAAGATGTAAACAGAAACAGAGATAATATAAAACAAATGTATATATTTGGCATCTAATGTCTGTCCCGGTACTCTTATGCTTGAAAATATGTCTGACACCACAACAATTTGTAATTTAAATATGCTCACTGATGTTCAATTTTAAACAAATCCGACTAAATGTCAACAGGTTGGTTTTTTGTACTTTCTATGACTACAATCATAGTAATAAATATATAAATAATGTATTGTTTGCTTTTTAACCTTTGGATTCACTTGTTTTAGGTGGACCTCTATTACATATATTGGAAATACACTGTCAACAACTCCCTGCATTAAATTACTATTTTTTTACATGTTTAGTGTCTTAGCGTAGGTTAGACCGAAATACCGCATCCGTTCTGTGTAGTCATACTATTGTGTTTGAGGTCCTTATCCGAAGACTGACGGTAAAGGTCCGAGTAGTTGCGAGTGTATATAAACAACATTATTGAAACTGAAATGTGCTGAGAAAAGGTTCGTGATGAAAGGTTCGTGCGGTGATATATTTTATTCGATGCCACATACATAATGCTTGCAGGTTAACAAACATATGTACTATGAAGTCATTTGGATTGAAACGTTTCAATTCTTTCTATAATGGTGGCTTATTATTCGCAGCGCATGTTATAAACATGATCGAGAATTTCCATCAAAATCCTTTGGCTAGTGATTTTGTTATTAAAGTTCAAGGGAATTTTCCGATGCATACTGAATCACAAACGATGATGTTTTCAAATGAAATAAGCTAATGTACATTTTTTTATGATGTATATCAATACCATGTCGGATTACAAACAAGGAAAGTTTCGTGACAATTAAAACCTTCCTATGATAGTTTTGAGAATAAAATAATATATCTAATCCTGTAATGTATATAATATCAATCAAGATAAATATTGTGAGTATATCTTGTTTATACAGAAAAAGAACATCAAATGAATGTCTGATTTTTATGAGACAACAATTGAAAAAGATAAATTATCATGATGAGGAAAACATAATAAAACAAACGTTTAACTCAATGAAAGGTTCGTTGTTTTGAGCCATGAACCTTTCAATAAGAAAAAACCCCGTCTTTTTCAAGCTAGACGAATGAAGCTTCTGAATTACTTTTAGTGCAGACAATTATGCTAAAGTCTAAACCTGAAAACATGCGGGAATTCAGTAAAAGAATAAAACAAGAGGATTCGGAATATAGACAAAGAATATATTTTACAAGCATGAAAAAATACGTTGCTTCTTCACTGTAGTGAAATTGTGAATAACCTTATGAAAACATATATTTGCATGACATTGCAATGGCAAGCAGGAGAAGAAAATATATGGCTGAATCCAAAGACACACCCTAAAATGTTATGAAGCCAAAAGCAGGTCATTTAAATAATTGGAAGCGACAACATTAAATTGGTAAATTCTTTGTTTGCTGCAAAAAAGCAGTTGCAGTGAATTACGAACTATCATAAACGAAATTGACACCGATCCCCTAAATTGATATGCTTGCGTAATATAGCTTATATTTTATATTAGCTGAATGTTTCTCTTCGTAAACAGTTAATGTTTTTTTTTTTTGTTATAAAAGTAGAATCTAGTATTATTACCATTATTCATATTGATACGTTTTCATGTAATACATGTAATAGAAAGAGCACCAAACAGGTTTTGGAAACACGAGGCATTCTGATTTGTACAAGGGGGCGCGAAGCTCCCGAGTATTAATCAGATTGCCGAGTGTTTTGATGTTCTTGTTCTTTTTTCTGTTATATCATAGGCAAAAATAAAAACACGTTCACTGTTGGCATAATAATGAAACCAAAGAAAAAAGTAACCAATGAACGAGCACCTAATTGTGACATTTCTATCGTTATCCCTTTATCTGTCCTCACATTAAATAAACCCCAGATAAAATGAACCAATCAATGAGCATGCTCTAGAGTGCAGGTAACTTATATCTTCCCGTATGTGCTATGAATGTATCGTCTACCCGCTTTTACATGAAATATTGTTTTTGTTATCTTTCCGGACGTTTAAATGCGTAGTTGCGTATTTAACCTTGAGAAGTAATGCGGTTTGAATTCACAATTGATAATTTTGTTGTCTAAGGTTATACTTCTAAATTTTGTTGCGAGGATTCTTATTTGAGCGGACGTGAATTATTTTATTGAATCAATTCAGCAGAATACATTATAATGATCAAATTAGAGCTAACAGTTGTTGTAGGATTTATTGCCACAGCTGCAACTTTATATATACTAGCCAAATGGACAAACGTCTTATGCAGAAAGAAATATCCACCAGGACCATGGGGCATCCGATCCTTGGCCACTTGCCCTTGCTGGGACAAAGCCTTGAGGAAAATACAAAAAAATGGAGGGAAACTGTATGGTGATGTTTTTCGGATACGATTCGGAAGCTGGAAATGTGTGATAATTAATAACGGATATGATGCTGTTAAAGATGCGGCGGAGAGATTGACGATGCCTTTTCTGGAAAGACTAATTTTGTGACAATATCTCGTTAAAAGAAGCGTAT
This sequence comes from Ruditapes philippinarum, assembly GCF_026571515.1. Taxonomy (NCBI): domain Eukaryota; kingdom Metazoa; phylum Mollusca; class Bivalvia; order Venerida; family Veneridae; genus Ruditapes; species Ruditapes philippinarum. The sequence continues at coordinate 245,540 of NW_026854847.1, read as the reverse complement.
GGAGGATTTCAAAGCCTCATGTTTTACAGATATGACTCCAAAAGTATTGCAACTACGTAAGCTGACGCCACAGCTTTGAGTAACTACACAGGACATGTTGATTTAAACCGGAAGACTTGTTCACGTCTGAAGCCAGAACGACTTGTAAGACTCAATGGACGATCAATCTTTTCTTGTTAGTCACAATGTTGAAATCGCTGTGAGAATGTAGTTTACCAGATGTTGTATGGAAGAGGAACAGAAGGTGAAATACGACCACATGTTAAACTTATAGTAAAAGCCTCAAATGCCTTTGTTAAGTTTTTGTCAGCACAGGCAATATAGTTGATGTAGTACCATGGCTTAGGTATGTAATAAAAGGAAAGTAGAGGAATTCAAAAAGGCCGCAATAGCTACTGATTGGATCACTCGGTCAAAAAATAGACGAGCATAAAAAAAGCTTTCAAAAAGGTCAAACAAGGGACATATTGGACTCGTTCTGTGCTTTGTCAAATGAACTTCCATCGAAAGAAACTGAGGACAGTATATCTGGTGATCATCTTATGTTCCAGGCAACTGCAGTGCAGGGAGCTGGATTTGAGACAATGTCTCAGACATTGAAAAACATTATTTATATACATGTCCGCTTTTCCTGATATTCAAACACGTGTTCAGCAAGAGATCGATGACGTTATTGGCAACAGACCTGTTAAATGGACAGACCGATTAAATCTCCCGTATGTAAATGCAAACGATTCAAGAAGTGATGAGGAAATCATTAGCTATTCCATTTGCATTACCACATTTAACCGTGGTTGATACAAAGCTTCGTCACTACGACATCGATAAGGGAACCGTTGTATTCTTTAATCTTCATTCAGTTGCTAACGAAGAATGTTCTGGGCGATCCAACAGTGTTTCGGCGGAAAGATTTCTGAACGATAATGGTGGATTAGACGCAGGAAAATGCGCACCTGTCTTTGGCATTTGGATTTGGGAAGACGCAAATTGTAGGGGAAGGCGCTAAAGAATTTAACATAATTTATAAGGTTCTACATTTCTTAATTGGCAAACGTCGCAAAGTTCTCTTTGTACAAACCAGAAGCACCTAAAAACGATTTTTTAAATTGATGGCAATTACTGAAGAGCATACAATTTGTTCAAAGAGAAATAGATAGATCTAAATGGAAATGAAATGTTGTCAATTTATTATATACGAGTGTTCATCTAAATTTTCCATGATGGCTGTTCATAATGCCTAAATGAAAATACTTATCAGTAGCCGTTATACTGTCAAACTCATAGGATAATTTTGAATCTTACAGTAAAGACAACGTCAGACATTGGCTTGAAAACAACAACCCTTGAGTTTCCTTACAACCACTGTGAATGTGTAAGTAATAAGTAAAATTTGTATATTTTTGTTATTTACACCATTTCATCTTTTAAAGACATTTGATCCCGTAAGTAAATTAATTATAGCAATTAATTTTCAATATAATGGACGATATATGAGTATATTTGAAATGAATTAATATATAATTTGATGGATTAAAGATAAAACTTTCACAATGTAGTTTTTGCTTTTTTTTCTAGCATTTTCATTTATTGAAAGGTCTGTCTACTCCTCCTGATTTCTATTAATATAGGATATGGATATGAACAATTAAATCTTCGAACACTTGCTGTCTTATATTATACATATTTTGTGCATTCTACGAGAAAAATGAGTTTCATTTTCTATTTGTCCTTGGTCACAGAATGTACATATTCTCTGGTTTACATTTTCGCCAATAAAACGTCCCGTTTCGACTCTTAAGGGTAAAATCCCGCACCGTAACTGTGCTAGCATCGAAATTTCATTCTTCTCTAAATTTAATACAATGTATTGTTCGGTTTTAAAATTTGTTTTAAATAGTTTATATGTTCGTAGTTTTGGGCTATTTTGTACAGATGTATACCATTGTTCGGTAAACAGACTTAATATTTTTTTTTATTTTTCATTTGCTAGTTTTAAATCACCTGGTCTCTTTTCTGTAAAAAGGTAACTGAGACCCAACGATATCATTATTTTGTTTTATATCGTTAGACCCAATTTATTTTGGCACATATTATAGTCTGCAGTGAGAAAACTTTTTTAGGTAGTCTTTGGTCGTCCATGTTCATTAATTTATTCAAATAGCGTAGCATATTTATCCACCTTCTGAATTTGCTTGGTAACCACCCGATATCCCCTGTAATGGCCGCTACGGGTGCGAATCTATGTAATCCTAAAAGTATCTTACAGCTCTTTTTTGCACACTGTCTAATGTTTGATATTCTTTGTATCCCCATACACTTGAACAATAATCTAGCACTGGCACCACACAATTGCAGAACAATTCTTCAAATGATTTAAAACCAATACCTTTCGAATGTTTGTTGTTAATAACTCCCCCTAAAGCCCTGCCTGCCGACTTACTAAGTGTTTGACTGTGTGGGATATAATCTGTATTTTCACTAAAGATTACGCATAGGTATTTATATTCACTAACAGTTTCCAAGGTGTTATTGCCTATATGGAAACTAAAATCTGACCTTGTACGTCTACCTTTACGAATATGAATACATTTAGATTTCGATGAGTTGATAAGTACCCTCCACTTTTTACACCAAGTGTGTAAAGTATTCAACATAGTTTGCAAGTCGTCACCATTTTGTGCTGTAAAGACAATATCGTCAGCGTAAAGAAGAAGTTAGATTTTTTGTTTTTCCTATTGAAACACCAAGATCAAGGGAATTTATTTCTGCTACTAAATCGTTTATGAAAACCGCAATAAGTGTTGGCGACAGCGAATTTCTCTGAACCACGCCTTTTTTACAGTCGAACCACTGAGTCATTATATTGTTGATACGTACACATGAAACCGTTTGTTCGTACATTGATTTTATTGCAGTGTAAATTTTTCCGTCTATACCAGACCGCAGGAGTTTATACAGGAGCATGTCTCCATCTACAAAATCAAAGGCCTTTTTTAGGTCAATGAATGCGACATAAGTGTTTTCATTATTTTTAATAATAGTGTTCAGTGTATACACATGATCTTCGCATGATCTGTTTTTACGAAATCCGTTCTGTTCCTCTGCTGTGTATTTAGATGCTTTAATTGTATTGTTTTAACTTTGTTTGATGCCGTGTTATTCTTGAACAATTGATGATTGTAAAATTGTAAATTAGATCTCAGTAACAATTTCTTATAGCAAGAGCTGTCGGTAGGACAGCAACGCTCGACTATTCTTAGTGCTTGATAGTAAAAAAAATGCGTGATACAGTTACCTCCTCCAGTTTACAGGTTGGGGTCATAATGGTGAACAAGTGTGCAAAGTTTCAAAGCCATAAATCTATGGACTTTGAAAATATTTGAACTATTACAAAAACTTTAACGTAAATTCGAAGTCGAAAAAGGGGCATAATTCTGTCAAAATGCTTGATAGAGTTACCTCCTCATGTCTACAGGTTGGGGTCATAATGGTGAACAAGTGTGCAAAGTTTCAAAGCCATAAATCTATGGACTTTGAAAATATTTGAACTATTACAAAAAACTTTAACGTAAATTCGAAGTCAAAAAAGGGGCATAATTCTGCCAAAATGCTTGATAGAGTTACCTCCTCCTGTCTACAGGTTTGGGTCATGATGGTGAACAAGTGTAATGGTTTCAAAGCCATATATCAATGGATTTTTACGAGGGAGGATAATTTTACTGTTACTTACAAACCCTTGTGTTATTTATTTTATTACCCCGTACAAATACTGCCATCATCTGAAATTGTCAACTAAATTTAACTGTAACAAAAATTAACCAAGAGTAAAAATAACTTAACTTGCAAGTGTACTGTAGGCCTTTCTTTTATTCTTTAAGCAAGTGGTGATATCTACAAGTCATAAACATACAATAAGCTGTGTTTTATTTAGAAAACAAAACGCTAACCCATTTATACGGTTATGATCTGGGAAATCTGATCCTTCTGTATTCAGAATATTCTTCGCATGGTTTTTTTACAAAGTGCATTTACAAAATAACGATGATATCCTATGCCTGTCCTCCATACAGTATCTATAACGTTTCACTGAGAAAAAATTGTTAAATAATCCTTTGTAACATGCTGTAATCGTCTGCATGTTCCAGTTAGACACATAATTATTCACATTTGAAAACGGATGTATACTTTTTGACTATTCAACAAAAAGATATTTTATACGTGAAAAGCACTCCAGGGTGCAAACAATTAAATTTTATGGGTGTCATAGTTTCACTGGTGATGCCCTATCGTGGTGAACTTCGAAAATAATAATGAATCGAGAAAAAATGGCGGCCATTTTATTTTATTTTATTTAGATATTAGACTACGTGATCAGATTTTATACTGTTAAAAAGTACTGTTACTTGTGTTACTGTATATTATTAATAGACACGTGGTACACTTGCATTAACAGTAAAAATAACTCCCAGAGATCTGTGGGAAATTAACAATACGAAAAAAGTGAGGGGTAATAATATGAAATGTTCGCTATCATTTTAAACATATATTGCAAGTGAAGTGTTTTTATCATTGAAACAGCATTACATGTTCTTTTCGTGGCCGAGTGGTTAAGGTCGTTGACTTCAAACCAATTGCCCCTCACCGCTGTGGGTTCGAATCCCGACAGGGACTTTGGATTCTTTCATGTGAGGAAGGGCACATGAGGTCTTCCTCCACCAGTAACGATATGACCTATACTATGTCGATGTGACGTAAAACCCAAAACAAACAAAACAAAAAACATTTTCTTTTTCGTATTAATATCACAATATAATACTTTCATATTATCATCATGTTCATATTTGTGCACAATTTTTGTATTATTTATATAAAATTTATCGTTGTGACGTGGTTTGGGTTAAAATTAAAAGGTTCGTTATCTGATTTTAAGGGTTTATGACTGCCATATGTACTCCCAGCACATTAAATATTTCTAAGTTGTGTGAAAATTAGTATATTATGTCAAAAATGAAACATTTTGTAGCTATATAAACAACATTATTAGACGGCGCGTGCACGCGTCGTCTGGTAGATATGCATTTGTCCGTATAGCAATGGGGAAAATTTTAGACTTAATTTTGTGCATATTTTTTTGGTTTTAACAAAATCACATTGTTTTCAAATTTTCTAATAAAAACAGCTTTTCTGATGTACAACATGTCACAGAGCTGTAAAGGATTAAAATAAACGTTTAACTGAAGTGATAGTGTCGTGTTTGAATATCATATTCTTTTTATAATTATCTTATTTTATCTACCTAATAAATAACGTGCCAATGAGCCAGTCTATTGTCGCTCGTTCTAAAACTTAATCGTTGAGACCTGCCTATAGTCTAATGACAGGCAGAGAACAAGAGGTATCACTAAAATATGCAACGGAGGACGCAGCGGAAATATTTTTTGCAAAACAGACAAAACGTGTGCGGCATGTTATTCATTTAAATAATTAACATTTAAGTTACAAAACAGATTAACTGAGTGAAAAGTACGCTTATTTTAAAACGTATCACAAATATTTGCAATAGGTTATTTTGAAGGATTCTGTGACCGACGATTGTTCTCTTTTGCCTGGATTTTTTGTTATTACATTTAGTAGTCCCATACCTAGATTCTAGGCGAATATGCAATCTATTGTTTATTCAAGTAGTTTAATCTTTTATGAATAAGTAAACAATATGTAACAAAGGATTGATTATATATATATCAATTTATTCATAACTATTATTTGATATTACAAACATATTTTTGCTATTTGTAAAATAACAGACAGTTCGTCCTCAAAATCATTCGAACATTATGCAATTCGCACCAATTTTTAAATGGACATATTCTCGGCACATATTGTCTAGAATTTATTTTAAGTTTACCAATAATTTCAATATCACTTGTTATCTAATTTATTTTGCTTCGACCAGACGTTTCAATCTTTGTCGCAACAGACAAACATTTCAGAATTTCAGACACATACCAAGAACATGAAGAAAAAATTAATAAGTGCTTCGGATATTCAACTGTGATAGAGAAGGATTTTCAATTCTGATTTTGTACTTTACCTGTGACTGTCCACATCATTTGGCGGCGTCTTTGATGTGCAGCATCAACATTTAACTTGTTGAAACTGAAACGTGCTGAGAAAAGGTACGTGATGAAAGGTTTGTGCGGTGATATATTTTATTCGATGCTGTATACATAATGCTTGTATGTAACAAACATATGTACCATGAAGTCATTTGGGTTGAAACGTTTCAATTCTTTCTATAATGGTGGCTTATTATTCGCAGCGCATGTTATAAACATGATCGAGAATTTCCATCAAAATCCTTTGGCAAATGATATTGATACTTTTCATGATAATTAAATTTCAAGAAAATTTCCTGCTGCATACTGAATCACAAACGATGATGTTTTCAAATGAAATATCTAATGTACATTCTTTTATGATGTTTATCAATACCATGCCGTATTACAAACAAGGAAAGGTTCGTGACAATTAAAACCTTCCTATGATAGTTTATGTGAATAAAATAATATATATCTAATTCTGTAATGTATATAAAATTAATCAAGAACAATCTTGTGAGTATATCTTGTTTATACAGAAAAAAAACATCAAATGAATGTCTGATTTTTATAAGACAACAATTGAAAAAGATAAATTATTATGACGAGGTAAACATAATAGAATAAACGTTTAACTCAATGAAAGGTTCGTTGTCTTGGGCCACGAACCTTTTAATAAGAAAAAAAAAACCGTTTTTTTCAAGCTAGACGAATGAGACTTCTAAATTACTTTTAGTGCAGACAATTGAGCCGTGTCACGACAAAACCAACATAATGGGTTTGCGACCAGCATCGATCCAGACCAACCTGCGCATCCGCGCAGTCTGATCAGGATCCATGCTGTTCGCTAACCAACTCTTTTACAAGAAGAGAACAACATGGATCCTGATCAGACTGCGCGGATGCGCAGGCTGGTCTGGATCCATGCTGGTCGCAAACCCATTATGTTGGTTTTGTCGTGACACGGCTCGATTATGCTTAAGTCTAAACTTGAAAACATGCGGGAATTCAGTAAAAGAATAAAACAAGAGGATTCGGAATAAATACCAAGGATATATTTTACAAGCATGAAAAAATACGTTGCTTCTTCAATGTAGTGCAATTATAATTAGCCTTATGAAAACTAATATTTGCATGACATTGCAATGGCTAGCAGGAGATGAAAATATATGGTTTAACCCAAAGACAAACCCTAAAATGTTATGAAGCCAAAAGCAGGTTATTTATAAAAACACCAATCCTCTAAATTGATATGCTTGCGTAATATAGCTTATATTTTATATTAGCTGAATGTTTCTCTTCGTAAACAGTTAATGTTTTTTTTGTTATAAAAGTAGAATCTAGTATTATTACCATATTGATACGTTTTCTTTGGATTGAATGTTTTTGTTCTAGATTTCAGAAAACATTTTTATATTGTTTTACTACAGATTTCATTCCAGTTTAATATCATTTTTGAGAAATGAAAAGATAACTACCATTAGGTAATGAATATAACTGTATTCGAGTGTCTTTATCTGAACTTTATATTTTGATATAAAATGTGTCTATATTAGCATCAAAATTTTGATTTGACAATGAAAGGGTCGTTATTTTGTATTGAAAAAAGAAAGTGAATATATGATAAAATCCTAGCACCAGCAATGAATTTAATCTGTTCTACTTCTTGATACATGTTTATCTTTTAATTAAGGTGTTAATGTTTCATTTGTTTTAGACTATTATGCTGTATTGCTTTGTCATTACTTACTATTATTTTACATTAAAAACTATTCGGTGTTTTATTTTACTCCAAATTTTGAACCAGTATACTACCAAGTCAAGAAAGATAATATCATTGTCGGATGTCTATATGTATTTTTTGGGTATTAAGTGGACGTAGACTTTTATGCTGTATTGCTTTGTCATTACTTACTATTATTTTACATTAAAAACTATTCGGTGCTTTATTTTACTCCAAATTTTGAACAAGTATACTACCAAGTCAAGAAAGATAATACCATTGTCGGATGTCTATATGTATGTTTTTGGGTATTAAGTGGACCTCTTTTTTTGTTTGCGTTTATGATTGAAAGATTCGTTAGTTTTGCATAATACTTTTAGCAAGGTGATCATTTACCTAATAATAAAGCATATACAACGTATACAATTGCTAGCAGTGATACTACGGTTTTTATTAATGACAAGAACTAGTATTAATTACACGTGGTCGTAGCTCTTACAATAATGAGACAAATCGTAATCATAGATAAGCAGTATATCTTGATTTGCACTTTTTGCATATGAGTTTTTTAAAAAAGTATATAAGCCTAATTAAGCAAGTAATTCCTGATATCAATTGTAAAGTACGATATCTATGTATCATGTGATATTTAAAAGTAAATTCCAATAAGATATCATCAATGGTATTATAAGCAGCCTTTTTTTAAGCGAAAGGTACTTTGTCACGAACATTGCTGACATTTTAAAAAGGTAAAATGGATACACTTTTCAAACCGCCGATTTTTAAAAAAAAAACAACTTATTGTATGATTTTGAAAATAATTTCAGTAGAACTTCACAGATGAATTAATTTTGTAAAATGACTAACTAACAGTTTTGTACGGAAACGTCCAGGTGCCAATTTAACATGTTCTATAAAAAAGATAACTCCTACGTAGGAGATAAAAAAGCCTAATTAGGAGTTTTAAACCCCTACGTAGAGAAAAAAAGCCTAATTAGGAGTTTAAAACTCCTACGTAGGACTTTTAAACTCCTACGTAGGACTTTTTAACTCCTACGTAGGACTTAGTAACTCCTACGTAAGACTTTATAACTCCTACGTAGGACTTAATAACTCCTACGTAGGACTTTTTAACTCCTACGTAGGACTTTGTAAGTCCTACGTAGGAGATAAAAAAGCCTAATTAGGAGTTTATAACTCCTACGTAGGACTTAATACCTCCTACGTAGAAGAACACTTATAAAGTCCTACGTAGGACTTTTAAACTCCTACGTAGGACTTTTAAACTCCTAATTAGGTTTTTTTTAATCTCCTACGTAGGAGTTATAAAGTCCTACGTAGGAGTTTGTAAGTCCTACGTAGGACTTTAAAACTCCTAATTAGGTTTTTATATCTCCTACGTAGGAGTTATAAAGTCCTACGTAGGACTAATAAAGTCTTACGTAGGACTTACAAAGTCCTACGTAGGAGTTATAAACTCCTAATTAGGCATTTTTATCTCCTACGTAGGAGTTATAAAGTCCTACGTAGGAGTTACAAAGTCCTACGTAGGAGTTATCTTTTTTTATAGAACATGTTAAATTGGCACCAGGACGCTTCCGTAGTTTTGCGTATTTTCGAATCTATAAATATTTACTGAGATTGGCAGCCTTTGAACAGCCTTTCTCATTGTTTTCTTTTCAGTTAGATCAGAGGTCACTTTTGTACTACTACCCCTTTCCATTCTCAAGGGGCAGGACGTGAAGTGGTTGCACACTTGGTTCAAGCGGGCGAATTGGTTGCAAACTTGACAAAATTATCTCAAAATCAGAAGCAAACTCCAGGAAATAATGTACCAAAATATATTTATTGATTTATGTATGACACTTAAGTAAATAAAACTCAATATTACTTAATAATGGATTAATGTAAGAACTAACATTATAGAACATAATCCATGATAATTTATAAATGTCCAAAGTCAATATAACAAAAGGGCTTACATTAATCAGATTCCGCCCTTACATTAATCAGATTCTGCTATATTTTCAACAGCACACAAACAAAATTGCCCTTGGATGACATAATACACAAACAACAAAAAACTAACCAACAGGTATATATAATGTACCTAATCAAAAAAACACAAAATAATAGGGCGGGCGGGAGTGGCAAAATTTAACATTCCATGAAAAACGTGTCATACAAACTGTACCAAAAACTAGTTGAGCGGCTTATTTATAATAACCGCGGATGAATACAAAAAATCAGTCAAGCAAATCAAAACAAGTCACTGATTTTAAAAGGGAGACTATAAGCCAGGTAACAGACGTAATAATAAAAAGCCCCTGTCAATATCGATAATTAAAAGATTTTATGTTTTACAAAAAATACTTCAAATTATCTCAAAATCAGAAGCAAACTCCAGGAAATAATGTACCAAAATATATTTATTGATTTATGTATGACACTTAAGTAAATAAAACTCAATATTACTTAATAATGGATTAATGTAAGAACTAACATTATAGAACATAATCCATGATAATTTATAAATGTCCAAAGTCAATATAACAAAAGGGCTTACATTAATCAGATTCCGCCAAAACCCGCCAAAACATAAAACATAAAGCAAAAAAAACAAAAAAACAAAAAAAACAAAAAAAACACAAAAAAACAAATCACTGACAAAATACATATCAATCAATGTTACAAATTTAACAAATCTAAAAATCACAAAAGAATGCAGCAAAATCAAAACTATATCAATCTCAACAAGACTAGGGTAACGTCAAGAAAACCATTACCACAAGTCTTCTAACCTCGAAGAAGTGACAAAAACCTCCTTCAAAAGGTAACAAAAACGTGTAAGACATAAAGCTACTGTCGAACCACGTACAAGAAGTCTAAAGGAATAAGAACAACTCCCTTTAAAGACTATGCATCTGAATCAAAATAAAGCACCATGAACAATTTTGACAGAGCTACATTCATTGAAATTATAACAAACTTATATACAGACATAAACTTAACATATAAACATGAATATATACATATATAACATACAGTGCTACATGCTGAGCAAACAACATCTTACAGAACCACTTTACCTTTAATCAAATGCGACACAGTATTAATGAAAAAACGACGTAATAAACGCGTGCCTTCTAAATTCAAATGAAGACCTTTGTCTTTAACAGCAAATAGTGAACGAATTGGTTTACCAAACTTGAAAAAAGGCCTAAATGAATGAATAAATTGACAATTCCTTTCTTTACATAGACCTTCCAACAACTTATTGACTTGTTTAACTTTCGCACTTGTATCCATATAATCACACGGACGAGGCAAAATAGAAGAAAAGACAATATGAGTATGAGAATTAATACTCCTAATCAAAGTAATCAGATTATTGAAAAAACTAATAATCTCATCAACTGAATAATTCTCCCTAGAATTAATGTCATTAGTGCCAACATGAATAATTGTGAAAGGTTTTGACACCAAAAAATGAGCATTCTGTATCCTAGCTGAGAGACGGGCTATGTTAATCCCTGGGAAGGGAAAATTTAACATTCCATGAAAAACGTGTCATACAAACTGTACCAAAAACTAGTTGAGCGGCTTATTTATAATAACCGCGGATGAATACAAAAAATCAGTCAAGCAAATCAAAACAAGTCACTGATTTTAAAAGGGAGACTATAAGCCAGGTAACAGACGTAATAATAAAAAGCCCCTGTCAATATCGATAATTAAAAGATTTTATGTTTCACAAAAAATACTTCAAATGGCGAACACGGCGTGATTTTTTGAAACGGGTGAACGAATTTTTGCCAGGCAAGTGGGTTTCTTTGTTATTTTGAAGTCCATTAGTATGTCTATTTCATAATGCAATATATATGCCACACTCGGTTAAAGGTTTCAGCATCCTAGATTCTGTTTTGACGAAGCTATTGAAGATATAAACTGATCATGTAGATATTTTGAAATTTGACATGTGACTGTTCTGGCCGGTTTTTCTCCAAATTTATTCGAATTTGTAAGTTTTGAACTGCATTTAACAATAACAAAATATGTTTGTCAATGCTGTACAAATGGTTAAGTTCGCAAGTCCGAAGATAACGTTCAATACACAAAAATATCTTGTTCAAGCACATTTTGGTTGCAGACTTATACTTCACGAATTTTTGGTTGCAAACTTATTCTTATTCTATTGAAATCCATAGTAAAACTTAGCAAAAGGAGTGTAGAAGGTTATATCTATTAACCTATTTTCAATGGCAATTATTGCCATTTATGTTCTGTTACTTCTTTTTGTTATAAATGTCATTTATACTTTCTTCTTTTACAACAATTATGCACTTTATTATGTTTCAAATTACATGGTTCTCAGTTCAGTACTATAACCATCAGTAAAAGCATGCAAACAAAATAATAGCATATAGAAAAATATTTATTGATACTTCAATTTTAAAATATGTCATCATATGTAAAATGCAAATGAAAACTACATACAAAACAAACGTATGTGAGAGTACTGTTGTATTTAAGTGAATTATTTTCATCATAAACATAAGGACATGTGCACACATACTGTTACCCTCGGCTAACGCCTCGGTATTTTCCTCGGGAATATATTTTTACTGTTACCCAGGAACCCATATGTTATTTATATACTAGCTTTTCACCTGAATGTGGTGGTGGATAGGAGCTTCTTTTCAGTGTATTTAAAAGCTTTTTGTGTGGTGCTTTTGTTTGCATCTGTGTATGGCTTTTTTGTCACGTACGTGTCTATTATCAGAGTTAGTTTTGACCTTGAAAATTCGGTTAGTTATTTCATAATATCTTTTCACATAAGAAATAAAAACAAAGCTTCCTATTTGTGATCGGTTTTACAAGTTAATAACCTAAGGGAATGAAACATTAAACAAAATAATCACCCCTAATATGATATACCTGATGGAATAATTATGCTGACCTTGCATTTTCAAGGTATTTTTAAATTATTATATTATTATTACTGATCCGGAACTCCCATACTAGGTAAATGCTGGAAATGCTTAACACGTTTGCTGAAAGAAGAGCTAAGGGTAATCGTTCACTTTCGGTCAATTTCTTTCAGATGAGATAAATGATACTACACTTCCTCCCTGTAAAATACTTAATACCATTAAACGAAGATGTAACGATAGTAAACATGGTTGAACTTATAATTTTATAAACTTATTGTCATACTGAGTTACTAGTTAAGTGTACTATAAGTGAGCAGTCAACAAGTATTGAACAAAAATGCGTATGTTGTTTAGAGCAAGAATGGACACTTCAAAGTGATCTCAGCTGAATGGATTCGAGAGTGTTTCAAGCGCTTATAGCTACCAACCCATCGAACTAGTAAAATAAATGAGTGAGACTAAAAAATGTGCACCACAATACATGCCGTATTCCGGTAAATATCGGACAACACGCTTGAATGATTAAATGCTTCACCCGCCGAAATGCACTTAAAGACGCCTTATTCATCTGTTCACAAAAGTTATTTATTTATTTATTTATTTATTTATTTATTTATGAATAAGAAATGTAACAATCGGCGAAAATAAACGATGTTTTCTTTTCTATTTTGGGATGCGTCTGGTGGTATTGCCCCAACACCGTAGTGAGTAAAATCAAAAATAAGTTCGTAAGAACTGTTTGGTGCCAGTTTAGCTTTGTTCACAGCTGATTTTCATAGAAACAAATGAATAACATACAGTTCTTGTATATCAAGCAGTAGTAAATTTGTTTATACCGCCTGTTTATATGGCACCATAACGTTTACTTTGTTACAAGAAGTCAATGTCTTATGTTTTTGTTTTCATTTACTTGCGGTAAAGATCTATACAACTGCATCAACAAAGGCGATAACGTACTTGTCAAATATGACAATCAAGTGCACAAATCCATGACAATTGATAAAGATTATTCGTATTAATGCGTTTATAATTTGAAATTGAAAATAATTGAATGACAATTTGTGTATTTAATTGAATTTCGGAAGTTTCATTAGACCAGCTGTACCTACAGGCTGTGTATATTTGAATGCAATTCTCACATTGAATTCTTGATGCGATTTTTCCATTTAAAAATTCAGAATTGCATCGCAAATAGATATGATCTACTAATATTTAATATTGCATGATTACTTTTTTCAAATGAGTTGTAAAGCTCTAGTTTATTGTGTTATATTGGTTTACAAACGAATAGGCGTATTGATATAACAGCATCATACTTGACGTAACGACTTGACTATTACAGGGAAAGAGTTACGGAAAATTGGTCAGCATGTATACATTTCTTAATTTGGAAATTTCCTTATTTCGACAGGAAACTTAAAGGTACAATGCAAAATATCTTGTTCTAAGATGAATTAACAAAATATGTTTATTACTAGTATTTCGACACGTTATTTACGATGTTTACATCAAATTGATATACTCATATACTTCAATTTTGTGCTTTAATTATTATGCATGTGGTATCTATTCCGAACTAAATGTTGTTTGTGGCCATGTCGCTGTCCAAAATGCTTACCTTTCCAGTTACTTAATTGGGATAATGTTAGAAAGGCGACAATACTATTTTCAACATTTTACAAAATGAATTTATCTGTATCTGTAGATATAATCATCTGTCATGTATATGATTTGGAACTTCTTTATTTGTACCAAATATTAACCACATTAAAAATCACCAGTCTTGAACCATTGCTCCGATCTTTTATATCCAGTTACTCATTAAAGGAAATAGTATGCTTAAAATTGTGAACAAACTAAACAAGGATATGATTACGAAAGAAAACGAAGAAACAAACATTTTATAAGTACTATCTTTTATTCCCAATATTGTACATGGTTAAGTGCCTACTTCCGTTTACATAGCCTTTTTCATTGTTCTTTCATCTGAGTCAGGTCAATAAAACATATATATATAATATATACACAACAGTTTGTTATGGTATTCCATATTCATTAAGGTCACAGAACAGTCAGAAAATGAATGTAACATTTAACTGTTGTTTAGTATTTTGTGTTCTTGCAAATATTATAGTTACGTTTGGTGCTGATAGTTGGACATGCACAGCAAATACAGATTATATCGACCCAATGTTTGCTTGTAAAGATTTAGAAAAAAGGTTCAACACAATTGAACTACAAATGAAACAATTCCAAAAACTGATGCAAACTAATGGGCTCACTACATACACAACAATTGAGGGATTTCCTAAAGGTATGTTGTTTTTTTACGAAGTTAAATAAAAATTTAAAACTGAGGGAAATGTAAATTAGAAATTGAATAGATACGAGGGTCGTCCGGAAAGTTCGTAGAAACCTGCTTTAATACAAGTATTTCGCATTAGAATTAAATGAAACTTTCTCCAATCACTCACCAATGTTCCGTGATCGATGCTACAAAATTTCAAAACTTTCCGTTCTTATATAATGGAATGGCAAGGGTTTATGTAAAGGGATGTACATTTGTGCGGAGCAAGCCATGACGTTTCGTCGTGAATTTACTTACTAAAATGTGACGTCGAGGTTCAAGCGCCGTAATTCTCAAGATATTCACCGTTGCATCCCACACATTTCCTCTCTCTATCAATCTATTTGTCATACTCCTTTGAATACCAGTTACTCTCAATTTCAGAAATAATAAATAATAATAAATAGTGTTGTTTTTCTTTAAGTTCAGTGAAATTCCCGAAGTTTATATACTCGTAAATATCTAGTGGAGTGTTAGACTTATTATTTGTATATTGCTTTTACATGTATTTGAAACTATGGAAATCGATGAAAAGTTAGTTTAAAGCATAAAGTGACGGAAACCTTGATGCATTTGAGGTAAATGGAATAAATGATTTAAAACATAGAACCACCGCGACGTAAAATACAAGAAGTTATTGTTTAGTTTAAAGTAAAATAATTTTTTATTTAAAATCAGACTGTGAAGAAATCTATGAAAATGGAACACGAACTGATGGCATGTATATGATCTCGCCTGACGGAAGATGTCCTTTTCTTGTTTACTGTGACATGAAAATTGGTGGCTGGACTTTGATACAAGTAAATAGTAATTACAGAGTTATTGCCCTTTATTACTTTTCCATTGCTTTCTTTTATTCGGACCATAACTTGAAGACTAATTGTTGCAATTCATTATAACTTCATACAATGGTCCAGCACATTGAGAGGAAGTGCAGTGCACAAGAACCATAACTCCATCTTGACTTATTACAGAGTTACTGCCCTTTGTTTCTTTTCCTTGTCCAGAGCATGACTTTAAAACTACTTGTTGGAATTCAAAACACTGTGATTAAAGTAATTACTCATTTTGAAATGTTATAAGGTTTAACAGAAATAGCCTTTGGACA
The DNA here is from genome assembly GCF_026571515.1 of Ruditapes philippinarum. Classification (NCBI taxonomy): domain Eukaryota; kingdom Metazoa; phylum Mollusca; class Bivalvia; order Venerida; family Veneridae; genus Ruditapes; species Ruditapes philippinarum. The sequence continues at coordinate 229,330 of NW_026854847.1, read as the reverse complement.
TATAACCTTTAAGTTAAGGTTAAGGTCTAATAAGGATTTTTGAAATTTAAACTTTACAGCTTTTATACCTACTTAGTCAAAAGACTAACTCCTGTTAGAATAGGACATTACTTCGTTTATACGACCGATACCATCTCACATTTTATTGTCTGTTCAGAGCTATCTCTCGTTGCTACATTGATAGATATGTTTGTAACAAATATTACAATGAAACTAACTAACTAAACTAACTAACTAACTAACTAACTAACTAACTAACTAACTAACTAACTAACTAACTAACTAACTAACTAACTAACTAACTAACTAACTAACTAACTAACTAACTAACTAACTAACTAACTAACTAACTAACTAACTAACTAACTAACTTACTAACTAACTAACTAACTAACTACCTAAATAACTGTTTCTAAAATCGTTATTTTATATTTTTATTGTCCCTTTTATATCTGCTAAATTAAACATTTCATTTGTGAATTGTTTAGCGGCGTGTTGACGGACGTGTTAGCTTCTATAGACCTTGGCAGGAATACGTCACAGGGTTTGGTGACATTGACGGGTCGTTTTGGCTTGGCCTTGAGAAAATCCATCGCCTAACGAGAGATGGAACCCAGATCTATTTTGATATGGAAAACTATGACGGTACAAGAGATTATGCCCATTACAATGTGTTCACCGTTCACAAAGCAGCGACCGCATACAGAATGAATGTGGATACCTTTGGATACAGGGGTTCTATCAAAGAGCTCCTTAGTTACCATGACAACCAGAAATTTTCTACCTATGACAGAGATAATGATGCACACTCTTCACACTGTTGTAAAGACCGTGACGGAGGTGGTTGGTGTTACAACGCATGCTACAAGCTTGGGAACTTGAACGGAATTTACGGAAAAAGGGAGCTTGGAGGTGTTGGTTATCACGACAGTGGTCATTTACAGATAAAGAATGTTGAAATAAAAATTAAGGCGATGTACGGTGTTTGTTAATCACATGCCATTTTTTTGTTGTAAATCCTATCAACAGTTTTATTGCACTCCATGTATGTATTTAATGTGGGGACAATTCTTACTCAAATTTTGTCCATACATAAGGATAATCATTGCAACAAAAGCTAGGATTCTTAAGCAAGTGATTTATTCTTTTTCTCTTTGCTGTCCATTTGTTTATATTATTTCTGTGACATTTACCATATAATATATAATTATATATATCAAAATCAGGGGCGTAGTCAGCTTTTTTCAACTTGTAGGCCCATAAAAGGGGTTCTGGGGGCTAAGCCCCCAGGAGTAAAAAACAAGTTCCGATTAAAAAGAGCAATTTGCACGTTCTAAAGTATTTTCAAGGAAAATTATCAAAACAATAATTTAAAACTATGAATTAGATTAGATGCCAACTTTATTGAGGCATCAGCCTAAAAGACCGACCATACGGCTTGAACGCACTACCAATTTCACCCACGCCTGTTTTTATTGTATTTTTGGGACTCTTTAAAATGTCAATGTCTTGACCAACTTGTAGGCCTAAGCCGACATGGCCTTATAGTAGCTACGCCACTGAAAATTGTGTAAATTGTTTTCACTCTTTAGCTGATTTATCAAGAAACTTGCAAATACACTGTTGAATAAATAAATTTATTCTTTTTTTATGAATATTTTATAGATTTATAAAAATTTATTCATGATATTCATTCAATGTGCAAGAACATCTATTACAGTGACATCATTTCCCCACGAAGAACATGATATTTGAGCAAATGGTATGTTCGTTATACGACTATAGACTTAAAGTTTCTGCCTTAAGTTTATTTATCTATACCTCATGCTATATACACATAGAGTCGTCATAATTACTGTATTGAAGGAATCAGTCAATAATGGCACTGAACACATTAGCGGACGTGTTTGCATTTATAGATATCTCTGGTAAAGAATACAAACCGTATTACAAACTTATTGAGGAAAAAAGGGCCTTACCTAGATATGTGTACAAATGTTTAAAGGATGAATACATTTGTGATAATGTGAAAGATAAACTTGCTTGGTGTGTTTGATATGTATTGTTCACAAGTGTTAACAAGAAATATCTATAGAAAAAGATGAGTTACGCTACAAGACCAAGAAAATCGGTAGATTTCAATTTGAACATGCCATTGACGTGACAATAAGAATATTCATAACATTAAATTCAAGTCTATTTCAATCTTATGAACTTAATAATACTTTGAATATAATAATAGATAATATTTTTTTGTACCAGACCTTTTTATTATTTTTTTATTGATTTGGCGTCCATTCCATTTTATGTTATGAGGCCTGCAATTGCTTCAAGCTGTATTATTTTTGTTTTAAGCATTTATAAGATTCAAACGCTTGGAACAAATGAAAACAAAGCGAGGCAAAATATGAAAGGGTACGGTTTCCAAATACTATTTATCTTTATGTTAATATGATTATTAGAAACAAATGATTTTTCACTTATCACTAGGGTTGTCCCACAAAGTCGTAAAACAAAAATAAACACCGGAGCTTAAATTAGTTTGCGCAAGTGTATCGTCATCAGTTTAAAGTAATTTAAGAAATATTATGTCATGAAAATATAAATACATAAAGTTTAAGCATTTATACAGACATGAGTTATACGTATGCGGCACACGTCAAAATCTGTTTGACAAATTTATCGTTTGAGCAATGCATAAATATTTGGTTGACAAACATTTGAATAGTTTCTTGTCTCAGCCTGAAGCTAAAACATTCAGGTCGAGCTAGTATATGGCTACACACGAACGGTCACGAACATAAATTGGGGATTTATTTGTTATCTCCCCGTTCCAGAAACAGCTGTATAATTTTCCTCGTACTGGTTTTTATGGTCCTTTGGGACCAATTATTTTACTATCTTTATGCCTCCTGGTGAGTCAAAATATATCACAAAAATCAAACAGAAAAAAGAGAAAAATAATATATTATGACATTTAGAAACGTAAATATATCAAATATTTAAGTTAAAATTTACATGTTATGTCCGATTAATGACTTATCAAGCAGTACATGTATGTATATATTTCAACTGAGTGACTAACGCATACGCGGAAGAATAGTGATGAGTACAGAATTTCTCCATGAAAAAAAGTATAGAATATTTTCTTTATACGATATAGGTAAACTAACCTTGAAGGTTAACATATATCTTGCTTTAATTTTCTTATCTCAAACAAACAGCTTATCTAAGGAGTCTTTTAAACATGATTCCTTTATTAATTAAGCGGCTTTGTTTTTCATCTTCTGACGTTTTCTTATATCAATGCTAAAGATCAGATTCCACCAGATATAATTATTAGTGTTTTCCTTTAGTGTCTTTCAGTTTACTTTAATGAATGAAATATTTTCTTTCTTCTTTGAAATATTATCTGACACAAGTATGTTTCCGGTACCGAAATTATTTACTATGATTATCTCAAAGATACAAAAGAAATTAAGAAACAGATTTTGTTTTGAAGATAAACAGTAAGCCAGGTTGAAATTTGTATTCTTGTAGATTCAATAATTATTGTTTATTCAGTACATCTTATGTTTCAACTAATTTTAAATATAGGAAAGCTGAAACCAAACAACAATTATACAGTACGGTAGAAGAATATCCTCTTCCAATGAGGAAGTATGCCAACTTGATTGGTACCATACTTACAACTCTTTCCATAGTAACTCAATGCGAAATGAAAAAAGAGAAACTCATCGCACTTTTTTAATTGAAGCCATGAAGATCAGTTTTTTAATGCCTTGAATATAACTAAATTTGCACAATCACTGTCTTTCTAAATTCAGTACTTCTTAGTTTAAATTCTATAAGTTTGAGCTTGATAACTATAATATAGACGAAACAGTGTTTATATATTTTTAAAGAATTGTCAAATTCAAATAAATGGGTTTAAAGTACAAGGTTTTAAGAGTGTGTACACGTTTTTCTGCTGTAACGTGTTCAATTTCCAATAAAGAAAACTAAAGAATCAACTTTTAAAAATAACATTTAAAGATTCGATGTCCTTAATTCAATACTGCGTTTGTAATTTAGTTTTTTTCACATCCCTTTTCCCTGACTTCAAAGTCGAAAGTGGGCAAACTTGAATTAGCTTGTCCGACTTTTTACTCGTTGAACCTCAGATGGCCCAATGAGCAATATTTTAGAAATAATTTATACCACCGGTAGTATGTTTGCTACAGAGAAGATGAAATAGAGTCTGCTTTTAAAAACCTCACAACATTGCTAGTAAGTACCAAATCATACACGCTTCCATAAAAAAAGAAACAAAAAGAAGAAGAAGTGTAATTTTTCACTGAATCTAAAGTATGATATCAGCACTAGTACAAGCTGCCAGTAAATAGACCACATTTTCAAAAAATAAAATGAATTATGGTTCTATGCATTGCTTAAAATGAGGATTAATATCAATTAATACTTGAAGAGATCGACCAAATAGACAGAAAGTGGAACTGATCAGTGGACATGCTCAGCATGCTCAGCATGTAAATGCATGTACAATAGCTTAGTTAATTAGAAAATCACTCGTCTTTCAATTTGCCTCATAACATTTATTTATTATATTATGATAAACGGATTTGACCCTGTGATCAATTCAAAAGGCGAAGAGACGATAATTGGCCAATGTGTGTCGTCGTGTTTGCACTTAAAGAAAACGTTTTTAAAGTTAAAAATCGTGAAAGTTCGTAGTCAGTTGTTTATATACAAATTTGTGTGCTTAGATTTCGTAAAATCAAGTGATAATTGGCACGACTTTATCAATGAGATTTTAGATTAGATGCTTGCATATATGTGTGTTCTAGTAAAAAGAAAGTAGTCATCTATTAACCACTTTTGATATTTTTAGCTCTGTCAAAAGGAACAACATTGTGTTAAACAAAGAATCATGCACCGCCTATCTAAAATATCACACTAAAATAATTTTCCAGTCAAAAAGTTATTCTATGATGCACACTTTATTATTATATTAAAAACGTCTTAGTTTATTTTGATAAGTGTGCATAACATTTTCGCAAAATTGGCGTATAGTATTTCTTTTAATCGTTTCATCTTCAGTTAGATCACGGTTAAGATACGTATTTCCCACTCGGTGGCATTTATATAAAACACGATTTACATAGCTGTACTTTAACGTTTTCGTTCTAATAAATATGTACTTTTATAACAAACTACAAGCCTTTTACTAAATCTCATGTTATCTATATTTTGGTAAACATTATACGCAATTTAACACATAATGGCAGTATTCCTATAAAAGTATCTGTCTAGCAAAAACATCGGATCTAGTAAAGTTGATTTAAATCAAACCAAGAGCTGATTGGCTCAATCAAGTGTTTTTACTTTTTAAACATTTTGCTGAAATATTTGTGAGAGGAACCATTGCATTATGGCGATTTCGTGACATTAAAAATAATAATAGTTGTCCCTTCGCTTTTAAGGAATTAATTCTTTTGTTTACACTTTAATAATATAATTTCACGGAACTTGTTGACAATGGCAAAATGGATAACTATTATTACGATGGTCTAAATAGAAAAAATAAGAAAAGTACAAGAAAGCTTTTGTTTCTTATTCATATATCAGATACGAGTATGTATTTAATGTGGTTAATGACTGTAAAAGTTAAATCTTTTTTATTGGCCAAGCGTAATCAAGCATTTTATAATACGCCAGTATTGCCTCGACATTATAAATGCATTATAAAATTTCGGAGATGCATTTTGCGTTTAGTTTAAATAAAATTGATGATGTACTTATATGCAAACATATACAGTGTTATGAAGCAAATGCTAATGTTTTTATTCTTAGCCCTATTGTAAGGTTAGGAATTTGTATAAGCAGGTAACATATATAAAGTTTTGCATCCGTAAAGAAATAAATAACAGATAGATAATTAACATATTGACTCGTTGACTCTTAAAGTTCTTGCTAACACATACAAACTGATTGACGTTGAAAGAAATTGCTTAACTGTCCATCACGCTACGTTGTGGGCCTGTAAAGTGAGACTAGCATCGGTGTGAAAGTCCAGGTTCCGACCAACATTATAAGTATCTCTTAAAGGCCCATTAAGCCTTAGATGTACACTGTTATATTTTTCAAAACTTCTTTTATTTCTTGTGTGCTGTAACAGTTTCCAAAACGTTTCTTAATTCATGAAGTTGAAATATTCCCACCGGTCTTTCGTATAATACAAACATTAATGTTGACTGATTTATTTTGGAGTATCATACCTTTTGAGATTGATGTAAATTATTGAATTAGTATCACACTATAAATGTATATATTTAGAGTAACGTTTCAGAGTAACGGCGGTTCGCGGAGCGAACGTACAACATGGCACAAATCAGGCGCCATAAGATCTTTTATGAGAATTGTAGCTAGCAGCTAATTACATACTTCATAATTTGAATAGTGTTGACATTGGTTTAAATGTTCCACTTTTAAGCAACCTAGACATTTTGACCAAACTAGTAACATTGTTTCACACGTACACACTTACAGAGACAAAAAGATACATTTAACACTCAAATACATTACCATGATATTTCTTTATTACATGCTTTTCGATGGTTTATAGAAATATATCAGTGAATTAAAAGTGGTAATTTCACTGTTTGAAACAGTGAAATTACCACTTTGATAATTTCACTGTTTTCAATTTAAGCCCCTTACGTTGTTTCAGTGAAATACCAGCGTGCACAGTACTGGGTACCAACTTAATGACGTGACGTCGTAAATGACGTGACGTTGTATTTTTATTTGGCGCGCTTTTCATTCAGTATTAGATTTAATGTCTTTTTTAAACGTTTGTTTGCATATAATAAAAAGAAAATTTGTTTAGTTTAGTGTAAGATCGAAATATATTTCACCGAGTGAGCACCAAAAGGTATATTTCACGAGTGGCGCAGCCACGAGTGAAATATGAACTTTTGGTGTTCACAAGGTGAAATATATTTCGATCTTACACTGAACTAAACAAATATCCACTATATATTAAAGACACCTCCTAATCAATTTATTCCTCATATTCACTTCCTTTTAATCTTTCTACTTCTTCTCAAATACTATTCTATTTTGTATGTTTATATAAATATTTATTCAAACCAGTAATATGTTCACTCTAAATGCTTTGCTTGTTTGATTTGGGTTTTACGTCACACAGAAACAGTAAAGGTCATTTGACGACGTTCCAGTTTTACTGGTGGAGGGACCTCAGGTGCCCCTCCGTGCATTTTTTTCAGGCACGAACTAGAAGCTGAGTAGAACCACCGACGTTCCGTAAGCTAGCTGGATAGCTTCCTCACATGAAAGTATCAAAAGTCCCTGTCGGGATTTGAACCCACAGCGGTGAGGGGCAAGTGGTTTGAAGTCAACGACCACTCGGCTACGGACGCCCCTCACTCTAAATGTATAACCTATATTGTATACTATGTTTCGTAAAGCATTTAAGTCCATATTGTTGTTTTCTTTTTCGTTCTAATATGAACTTAAAATGATTTAAAAATACACTTTGTCTTTCTTTGTGATCCTGTTTAAAAAACAAACTTGAAATGCTTTGTGTATAATGTAAATTGAAACATGTATTCAGGGAAATAAAATATGTTTTTACTAAAAAAAACTAAAAACTTAAAACTTCCTTTTTTATAAATCAACATTGCTCGTTATTTTGGATCATTCACATATTAATGTAATAACATAAACCGGATTTTTTTTAGAAAAGAAACCCTGTTTTTCAACTTTTTGCAAAATCGTATTCATGCATCTATATATTCAAACATCTTTATGAAGACTTTTATTTATTTGACACGAATTTCCATAATCAGATAAATCAGTACTTTTGTTAACTATACCATTTTGCTGAGCCTTTGAATGAAGTTAAGGAAAATAATTTCCTTAAACCTGAAAGAAGATTGAAAATGTTTTCAAAAGACACCAAAGACACCATCACAACCCTTTGATTACTATCTTTTGTTTTTCTAAAGCATCTACTTCTGTTTACCATGGTTATGGTTCAAAGCTTTTTTTGTTTTTTAGATTTGCACGGATACAATGATTGTTTAAACTTTTTTTAAAGAAACAATTCAGTTTGTAACAACAATCCGTTGTTGAATAGTAAAGTAAAGAGTTATAAAATGAATTTGGAATTTATCTTTGTTAACACATTTCTCCTTTCTGTATGTGTTTATGTTACATTAGGGGCTGACAGTTGGAGATACAAATGAAGCAAGTCCAAACGTTGTTGCAAACAAATAGGACAAATACATATACAACGATTGACGGGATTCCTAAAGGTACGAATACTTTTTATCATCCGTTATGTTCTAATTTGATACAAATAAAATGGATGTGAATTATAAATGTTTATTCCAGTTATCCCTTACAGTCAGGTTGGTAACTTAAGGTCGTGATAGGGGAGCGTTAGGGTGTTTTAATTATCTCTCATGTACAGACTCATTCAAACCGACTCTGCAATTTGCATGTAAGTTTGCTGATTTAAATGCTTGCGAGGGATCACTTTTTCCAGAAATGAATAATTGATAATTTCATTTACATCCTCTTGTCATATTGGAACATGTTAAGGCTATGAGCGAGGTTTGGCGCGCCTAAAATCTGTTTACTCTCCCACTAGTGTTATAACTACTGATGTTTCATCGCGTGTTATAAATTGTGACATGCTTTGTACGGTAACACGTTTTAGTTATCTATTTTGTCAGGTGTCGTCAGAAGTAAGTATTTCCTTATAAGAAGTGAATTATCATCTCCGTATCGTTTTATTGAAAAGACTTCTTCATTGTTGTAAATAATGATATATAGCGTGCGAAAGGTGTATGAAACGATTAGTTCTAGCTATAGTACTAAAGTATCATATTTTTGGAATTCAGACTGCGAAGCAATCTATGAAAATGGACCACGAACAGATGGTATGTACATGATCTCGCCTGACGGAAGATGTCCTTTTCTTGTTTACTGTCACATGAAGAATGGTGGCTGGACCGTGATACAAGTAAATAGTTTTCTTGTTTTAACATGTACTTAACAGGAATACGAATTTCAGCAGAACACAATTTACACATTCATTTAATTGAATTTTTAATGTTGCCGATTGGGAACGGTTCTATAATTACTCATTTATATGCTTTCTTCTTCTTTTTATTGTTATTATTCGAGTTGAAATCGTGAATTTATGAAGTTTAAATCGAGAATTCACGAAGCTGATATCATGAATTCGTGAAGATGAAATCGTGAATTTATGAAGTAGAATTCGTGAAGTTGAAATCGTGAATTCAAGAAGTTAAACTCGTGAATTCATGAAGTTAAAATCGTGAATTCATGAAGTTGTAATCGTGAATTCATAAAGTTGAATTTGTGATTTCGTGAAGCTGAAATCGTGGATTCACGAAGTTGAATTCGTGAAGCTGAAACCGTGAATTCATGATGTTGAAATGTCCCAACCGGTCTTTCGTATGAAGACGTTAATGTACTATACAGTAAAGTGTTGCTTAATATGTTTTCAGTGACCATTTTACATATTTATCGTTTCAGTTTAACTCGTATTAAGTCAAAAATCATATTTGATAAAATATATTTCTCAAAAATTAATGAATCTGACACAAGCATAACGTCAATATGGTTTCGAGTTTCGATATGTATTTTAGAAAAAAATCCAGTATTTATTCATATACGAACTTACTTATCATATACAATTCAATCAAAAATGTTTAAATGCGGTCCTGTGTTCTTGAGGACTGTGTTTTAAGGAATAGTTCTAGTAGGTCTATTTGTAGTCTTTTATAGCCACACATCTCCAAATGTGCCAAAATATTTAAAAAAAACTCTTTTTAGAAAAAAATATTTTAAGAAAAACTGAAAATATCTATAACTCAAGAACTAAGTTTCATGTTTTATGCAACAAATGATTGATTTTGCAGTATTTATATCCATAACTAAAGAACTAAGTTTCATGTTTTATGCAACAAATGATTGATTTTGCAGTATTTATCACAATATATTGTCTGCGTGACTTACGCAGTAAGGATGATTTTTGCATACGCTGACCCATGTTTTGGCATTTTCTTTTGTAGATTTTAAGTGCTATGTGCAAATTACTTTCTTTTTTTCACTTGAGAATATTTTACTTTTAAATACATTTTTTTTTATAAAAATTGACACAAATCTGGAGACATGCTGCTTTAAGGTAACAATAGGTCAATAGATAACCAATGAATATTTACATTGTCAAATCGCCTTGTTTATGTTTTTTCTATTGTGCTATGTATAATATAATCATGATTAGCGATTTCATATCTTTCTTGTTTAGCGGCGTGTTGACGGACGTGTCAGCTTCTACAGACCATGGGATGGTTACGTCTCTGGGTTTGGTGATCTTGACGGGTCGTTTTGGCTTGGCTTAGAGAAAATCCATCGCCTAACAAGAGACGGAAGTCAAATCTATTTTGATATGGAAAACTATGACGGTTCAAGAGATTATGCCCATTACAACGTGTTTACCGTTTACGAAGCAGCGACAGCATACAGAATGAATGTTGATACCTTTGGATACAGGGGTTCTATCATAGAGCTCCTAAGTTACCATGACAACCAGAAATTTTCTACCTATGATAGAGACAATAATGCTTCTTCATCGAACTGTTGTAAAGACCGTGACGGAGGTGGATGGTGGTATAAGGATTGCTACAAGCTTGGAAACTTTAACGGAGTTTACGGGAAAAGGGAGCTTGGAGGTATTGGTTACGGTGACGGTGGTCATTTACAGATTAAGAATGTTGAAATAAAGATTAAGGCGATGTACGGTGTTTGTTAATCACAGGTCATTTTATTGTTGTAAATCCTATCAACAGTTTTATTGCACTCCATGTATGTATTTAATGTGGGGGCAATTCTTATTCAGATTTTGTCCATACATAAGTATAATCATTGCAACAAAAGCAACGATTAATTCTTAAGCAAGTAATTTAATTCATTCTTTTTTCGCTTTGCTGTCCATTTTTTATATTACTTCTGTGACATTTACTATAAAAGACATAATTATATATAAAGATTGTGTAAAATGTTTTCACTTTTTAGCTGATTTATCAAGAAACTTGCAAGTATACTGTTGAATAAATAAATTTATTCTTTTTATGAATATATTATATATTAATAAAAAACTATTCCTGATATTCATTGAATGTGCAAGAACATCTATTACAGTAACATCATTTCCACGAAAACATGATATTTTAGCAAATGGTAGGTTCGTTATACGACTATAGACTTAAAGTTTCTGCTTTAAGGTTATTTATCTATACCTCATGCTATATACACATAGAGTCGTCATAATTATTGTATTGAAGGAATCAGTCAATAATGGCACTGTTAGCGGACGTGTTTGCATTTATACATATCTCTGGTAAAGAATACAAACCGTATAACAAGCTTATTGAGGAAAAAAGGGCCTTACCTAGATATGTGTACAAATGTTTAAAGGTTGAATGCATTTGTGATAATTTGAAAGATAAACTTGCTTGGTGTGTTTGATATGTATTGTTCACAAGTGTTAACAAGAAATGTCTAGAGAAAAAGATGGGTTACGCTACAAGACCAAGAAAGTCGGTAGATTTCAATTTGAACATGACATTGACATGACAATATGAATATTCATAACATTAAATTCAAGTCTATTTCAATCTTTATGAACTTGATAATACTTTGAATATAATAATAGATAATATTTTTGTACCAGACCTTTTTATTATTATTTTTTTATTGATTTGGCGTCCATTCCATTTTATGTTATGAGGTCTGCAATTGCTTCAAGTTGTATTATTTTTGTTTTAAGCATTTATAAGATTCAAACGCTTGAAACAAATGAAAACAAAGCGAGGCAAAATATGAAAGGGTACGGTTTCCAAATACTATTATCTTTATGTTAATATGATTATTAGAAACAAATGATTTTTCACTTATCACTAGGGTTGTCCCACAAAGTCGTAAAACAAAAATAAACACCGGAGCTTAAATTAGTTTGCGCAAGTGTATCGTCATCAGTTTAAAGTGATTTAATAAATATTATGTCATGAAAATATAAAATACATAAAGTTTAAGCATTTATACAGACAGGAGTTATACGTATGCGGCACACGTCAAAATCTGTTTGATAAATTTATCGTTTGAGCAATGCATAAATATTTGGTTGACAAACATTTGAATAGTTTCTTGTCTCAGTCTGAAGCTAAACATTCAGGTCGAGCTAGAATATGGCTACACACGAACGGTCGTGAACATAAATTGGGGATTTATTTGTTATCTCCCCGTTCCAGAAACAGCTGTATAATTTTCCTCGTACTGTAAGTGCTATTAAGTTTTTATGGTCCGACCAATTATTTTACTATCTTTATGCCTTCTGATGAGTCAAAATATTTCATGAAAATCAAACAGAAAAAAGAGAAAAATAATGTATTATGACATTTAGAAAAGTAAAGATATCAAATATTTAAGTAATAACTTACATGTTATGTCCGATTAATACTGATCATGCAGTACATGTATGTATATATTTCAACTGTGTGACTAACGCATACGCGGATGAGTACAGAATTTCTCAATGAAAATAAGTATAGAATATTTTCTTTATACGATATAGGTAAAATAACCTTGAAGGTGAACATATATCTTGCTTTAATTTTCTAATCTCAAACAAACAGCTCATCTAAGGAGTCTTTTAAACATGATTCCTTAATTAATTACGCGGCTTTGTTTTTTATCTTCTGACGTTTTCTTATATCAATGCTAAAGATCAGATTCAATCAGATATAATTATTAGTTTTCCTTTAGTGTCTTTCAGTTTACTTTAATGAATAAAATATTTTCTTTCTTCTTTGAAATATTATCTGACACAATAATGTTTCCGGTACCGAAATTATTTACTGTGATTATCGCAAGGATACAAAAGAAATTAGAATGAAGATAATAAGTAAGACAGGTTGAAATTAGATTTTTTGTAGATTCCATAATTATTGTTTATTCAGTACATCTTATGTTTCAACTAATTTAAAATAAAGGAAAGCTGAAACCAAACCAGCAATTATACAGTACGGTAGACGATTAGATGGCGTGCATTTATTTAGAAATGATTTGGACCCTCGGACAACTACTTTCAGTAAAATGCGACAAAGTATAATGCAAGGGATAGAAGCCAATTTCGGTAAGCTTTCCTTCATAGAAAGTTTACTTGATATGGTACTCTAGCATATGAAATGGTAGTAAAGTATTTCAAATGGCCACATTATCTAAAATAGGTATTGATAACGTTTAAAAAAAAGTATAACTTGTAACAACCCTAGTACAAGCTGCCAGGAAATAGACCATATATAAAAAACTAAAGTAATTATTGTTCTATGCATTGCTGATAATAATTTGATATTACTTATTACTTGAAGAGATCGACAAATAGATGGAAACATATAAATATAAAAAAAGAAAATTTAAAGGTCCATTTCTCATAATAATCTTTTCCTTATATGAAAACTGAATAGATGATGGAGTATTTGGCAAGATTGATTATTGATTAACTTGTTGATTGGTGTGGTCTGGTGGATTTATTACATGATCATTCTTTCTTTCTTTCTTTCTTTCTTTCTTTCTTTCTTTCTTTCTTTCTTTCTTTCTTTCTTTCTTTCTTTCTTTCTTTCTAACCATACACAACAGGGTTATACGAAACTGAGGTACATGTATGTTAATTAGAGTACATATATTGGCAAATTTCTGTTCCTTTTAAGAGTTTTTTTTAAAAAAGTTTTGTAAAAGTTTTAAAAAAGTCCTGTATATCTGTTGCAAATGTTTTGATTCTTTTTCAAATTCTAAATGTATTTTCTAATGTATAAAATAACGAATAATTGTTTTTTTCTTTTTTTTCCGTTCCATACTGTTTTCGTTCCTTTCAGTCTGTAACCCCTTGAATTTCCCCCTAAAATGTAAAACATTTTGCTAAATGATGTTAAAAAAGTTTAAGTAAAAAAAACTTAAAAAACATTTTTTAAACAAAATTTTATGTCCCATACCCCTTTCCCTTTTTCGTCTCTCTACCGCCGCAGTCTTTTCAGAAAAAATTTACCTCTGCTGTCCATGGACAGGCTTAACCAAACCGGGCCTGCAACATGTTCAATTTAGCCTTTTTTGCGTTCATTAGGTATTCCGCTCTTCTCTTTTTAAAAAAAAAGACATTTCAGAGCAGCTACAGCTAAACGACATCTGAAAGGTTTCAAAAGCTGATATATTTGCACTATTTAGTTAACATTTCTTTATATGTCACAAGGATTTAGGGCGTGGAAAGTTTTCAAAAGACAAATGATGAACATGAACTAACCCTTCTTGTACTTTCCCAGAAATTTAAGCGGCCTAAAACATCAAAGGATTTTTTGTAAAGAATAGAATTTCAAGTCTACAATTTTCTAGATATTGAATGCCTGACTATTTCAGATAGAAAAAAAAATGATAAAACACGCTCTAAAGTGCAAAATTATGATATATTTTATATCTGCATATCAACCAACCAGTCTTGTTGATTTTATAAATATGGAACTAGTGTTTTTTTTCTTTAAAATGAAAGCTGGATATAAAGGTTTTTGTCATGCCACATATGCGGCGGTTTCTTAAAGTGACATAATGCCCATCCAAGTGCACAGGAAGAAGAAGTCAAAATAACTTTACATTTTGCCATAATTATGAAAAATTTCATATTTTACCATGCAAAAATAATCAATTATAACCCATGTAAACCCCAACTATATTTATAGATATGTTTGGAATGAATTGGTAACGTTCAATTTTTTAAAAAAGAGTGGGGCAGTCTTTATATAACTTAAGTAGTTTTTATATCTTATCCTTAATATTTTCGCTATCAATCATTGGCCAGTCACCATTATGATAGTCAAATTCTTGAAATATATTACTTACTCTAATCAGCTTGAAAGCGAAAACAATGAGCATAATGTCACTTTAAGGTAAATAATTTTTTTTTGTATTTAGTCTTGTATTAAATAGTTAAAAATAAATGAAACAAATTATTATTTTGCAAATTTAAAACGGTGAAATACAAAATGTTACGTGCTTTTAGAAAATACCTGTAATTGTTGTTTCTTTGTCAAAAATGATGAGCAATTTTTTGTTAGGCTCATGCTTTATGAAAGTTATGACACAGATTCATTAATGTATACAAAATCTGAGTGAATGCGTTTCTTAAAATATTTCACGAACTAATGTTGTCTGTGCATGAATATACTTATATTGAAAATCTTAATACAATGACAAATTCGTGATAAACCTTGGAATATAATATGAAAAGAAAACATATACATATTTTCATTCAAGTATGCAGAATGAATGAATATTGATAAGTACACAGACCTCCACCCTCGAGAGAAGTAATTAACCTGATGTCATTTGTGGTATTTTTATCAATGTAGCTTGCAAAGTTTTTTTTAGCTAAACATCATGAATACATCAAATAGTGAGGCACTTAAGTATGGCTTTTTTTTGCCATTTCGTTTCTTCATGTCTACACGAAGACGAGAAAACACAATAATATGCTCACGTACTGTGGCTTCGCCTTCGACCTTGAGGGTGCCGACACGGAGACGCAATAGATTTTAGGCTTATAATATTTTGATAGTCGAAGAAACGAGATCTCTTTCTGTGAAATTATCGTGTCGGCGGGTAGAAATCTTTGTTCTTGCGCCCTATATATGTCGTGTCGTCGTGTCGTCGCCCCTAAAGTTGAAGACATAGTAATTGGACAATTTATCGAATGTTCGTGTCATCGTGTTTTCGCCCCGAAAGCACAAAAATAAACAACATTTTAAAGCTGAAAATCGTGTTGTAATCAAAGGTTTATGTACAAAACACAGGATTTGTGCGTTCTGTGTGTTGAGTTTTTGTACAATCACGTGATAATTGAAGACCATTGACACGACTTGTATCAATGGGAATTCATTTTAGAAACTTGCATATGTTTTTGTTCTAATAAAGTAGTCATCTATAATCCACTTTATGTACTTTATGTATCCATTGATTCTTATAGCATAATTCTATTTTCTGTCAAAAAAGAACAAATATGTGATGACAAAACAGTCATTTACCGCCTACACGCCTATCTAAAATATCATACTAAAATAATGTCTCAGTCAAAAAGTTATTCTATGATGCACACTTATTTTTATATTACAAAAACTTAGTTATATTCTAATTAGAGTTATTCTATGGTGCACACTTATTTACATATTAAAAAACCTTCGTTATATTCTAACTAGAGTATAATAATAACCTCTTAGCAAAATTTACGTATACTATTTCTTTTTATCGTATTATCTTGAGTTAGATCACAGTAAAGAAACGTACTTCCCAACATTGGCAAAAAATAAAACACGATTAATAACTTGGGTTTTAAGTTTTCCTGAAAAAAATTGTTTTTTAACTAAACCCTTTTAAAAAAGCTCATGATATCTTTTTTGGGTTTAATTTTAGCATTAAAACAAAAATGACGTTTTTCCTATGTAGTATTTATCCAGCAAAAACATGGGATCTAGTAAAGTTATTTTAAGAGCTGATTGGCTCAATAAAGTGTATCTACTTTTTAGACCTTTTGCTGAAATATAAGTGAGATAATACCGTCGCATTATGGCGTTTTCGTGACATTTAAAAAATTAACATAGTTGTCACTTTTACGGAATAAATTATCTTGTTTACGCTTTATACTGTCACGGAACTTGATGACAATGTCACAAAATATACATATACGATGGTCTCAATATCAAATGCCGCAGATACCAAATAAACTTTTCAGCAAAAAGAAAAAATATCATGGCAAATAAGAAAAGTACAAGAATGCTTTTGTTTCTAATTTATATATGTATTCAATGTGGTTTATCACTGTAAAAGTAATATCTTCTATTTTATTGGAGGAAAATAGTTCAACCATTTTATAATACGCAAGTGTTGCTTCGACATTATAAATGCATTATAAAATTTCGCAGATGCATTTTTCGTTTAGTTTAAACAAAATCGATTATGTAAGTATATGCAAACATGAGAATGTTTTACACCGTGTATTTAGAAAAATAATATGAAGCAAATACTAATGTTATAACTCTTAGCCCTATTGTAAGGTTAGGAATTTGAAATAAATTTGTATTAGCAGGTAACATATATAAATGTTGCATCCGTCAAGAAATAAATAACATATGAATAATGAATATACGGGCTCGTTGACTCATACAGTTCTTGCTTGCACATACAGAAAAAAATTGATTGACCTTGAAAGGAATTGCTTAACTTCCATCCAGCTACGTGGTGGTCTTGAAAAGTTAGACCAATAAGGCAATAACGGTGTGAAAATCCAGGTTCCTACCAACATTATGTGTCAATTTGTTCGGATATATGAACAACTTGATTTAGAAGCACCAAAATTATCTCCATAAGTATCCCTTAAAGGCCCATTAAGCCTTAGATGTACACTGTTATATTTTTCAAAAACTCTTTTATTTATTGTCTGCTGTAACAGTTCTCAAAACGTTTCTTAATTCATGAAGTTGAAATATTCCCACCGGTCTTTCGTATAATACAAACATTAATGTTGACTGATTTATTTTGGAGTATCATACCTTTTGAGATTGATGTAAATTATTGAATTAGTATCACACTATAAATGTATATATTTAGAGTAACGTTTCAGAGTAATGGCGGTTCGCGGAGCGAACGTACAACATGGCACAAATCAGGCGCCATAAGATCTTTTATGAGAATTGTAGCTAGCAGCTAATTACATACTTACAATTTGAATAGTGTTGACAATGATTTAAATGTTCTACTTTTAGGCAACCTAGACATTTTTGACCAAACTAGTAACATTATTGTTTCACACTTATACACTTACAGAGACAAAAAGATTCATTTAACACTCAAATACATTACCATGATATTTCTATATTAAAGACACCTCCTAATCAATTTATTTCCCTCTTCACTTCCTTTTCATCTTTCTACTTCTTCTCAAATACTATTCTATTTGTATGTTTATATAAATATTTATTCAAACCAGTAATGTGTTCACTCTACATGTTTTGTTTGTTTGATTTGGGTTTAACGTCACACCGACACAGTATAGGTCATTTGGCGACGTTCTAGTTTTACTAGTGGAGGAAGACCTCAGATGCCCCTCCGTGCATTTTTTTTCAGGCACGGACGGGAAGCTGAGTAGAACCACCGACATTCCGTTAGCTAGCTGGATAGCTTCCTCACATGAAAGTATCCACAGTCCCTGTCGGGATTCGAACCCACAGCGGTGAGGGGCAAGTGGTTTGAAGTCAACGACCACTCGGCTACGGACGCCCCTCACTCTAAATATATAACCTATATTGTATACTATGTTTCGTGAAGCATTTAAGTCCATATTGTTGTTTTCTTTTTCGTTCTAATATGAACTTAAAATGATTTAAAAATACACTTTGTCTTTCTTTTTGATCCTGTTTAAAAAGCATACTTGAAATGCTTTGTGTATAATGTAAATTGAAACATGTATTCAGGGAAATAAAATATGTTTTACTAAAAAAAAACTAAAAACTTAAAACTTCCTTTTTTATAAATCAACATTGCTCGTTATTTTGGATCATTCACATATTAATGTAATAACATAAACCAGATTTTTTTTTAGAAAAGAAACCCTGTTTTTCAACTTTTTGCAAAATCGTATTCATGCATCTATATATTCAAACATCTTTATGAAGACTTTTATTTATTTGACACGAATTTCCATAATCAGATAAATCAGTACTATTGTTAACTATACCATTCCGCTGAGCCTTTCAATGAAGTTAAGGAAAATAATTTCTTCAAACCTGAAAGAAGATTGAAAATGTTTTCAAAAGACACCAAAGACACAATCACAACCCTTTGATTGCTATCTTTTGTTTTTCTAAAGCATCTACTTCTGTTTACGATGGTTATGGTTCAAAGCTTTTTTGTTTTTTTAGATTTGCACGGATACAATGATTGTTTAAACTATTTTTAAAGAAACAATTCAGTTTGTAACGACAATCCGTTCTTGAATCGTGAAGTAAATAAGTTATAAAATGAATTTGGATTTTATTTTTATTAACACATTTCTCCTTTCTGTATGTGTTTATGTTACATTAGGGGCTGACAGTTGGACTTGCACAGCAAATACAGATTCCAATGAGTCCACGTCTACCTGTAAAAATCTGGAGAAAAGGTTCAAAACACTGGAGATACAAATGAAGCAAGTCCAAAAGTTGTTGCAAACAAATGGGACAAATACATACACAACGATTGACGGAATTCCTAAAGGTACGAATACTATTTATCATCCGTTATATTGCAATTTGATACAATTAAAATGGATGTAAATTATAAATGTTTATTCTATTTATCCCTTACAGTCAGGTTGGTAACTTAAGGTCGGTATAGGGGAGCGTGAGGGTGTTGCACGTTTTAATTATCTCTCATGTACAGACTCATTCAAACCGACTCTGCAATTTGCATGTAAATTTGCTGATTTAAATGCTTGCGAGGGATCACTTTTTCCAGAAATGAATAATTAATAATTTCATTTACACATCCTCATATTGGAACATGTTAAGGCTATGAGCGAGGTTTGGCGCGCCTAAAATCTGTTTACACTCCCAATAGTGTTATTACTACTGATGTTTCATCGCGGCACACATCTGTGTTCTTGGAAGTATTTGTCTTTTGAATTGTGACATGCTTTTTTACGGTAACACGTTTTAATTATCTATTTTGTTAGTTGTCGTCCGGGGTAAGAATTTCCTTATAAGAAGTGAATTATCATCTCCGTATCGTTTTATTGAAAATACTTCTTCATTGTTGTAAATAATGATATATAGCATGCGAAAGGTGTATGAAACAATTAGTTCAAGCTATAGTACTAAACTATCTTCTTTTTGGAATTCAGACTGCGAAGCAATCTATGAAAATGGACCACGAACAGATGGTATGTACATGATCTCGCCTGACGGAAGATGTCCTTTTCTTGTTTACTGTGACATGAAGAATGGTGGCTGGACTGTAATACAAGTAAATAGTTCTCTTGTTTTAACATGTACTAAACTGGTATACAAATTTCAGCAGAAAAATTTTTTTTTTTTGGTTTTTTTTTTTTTTTTTTTTTTTTTTTTTTTTTTTTTTTTTTTTTTTTTGGAAAAACGGAATTTATGAAGTTAAATCGAGAATTACGAAGCTGAAACTAAATTCTGAAGATGTCGTAATTTATGAAGAGAATTGTAAATTTAAATCGTAATCAAGAATAAACTTTGTGAATTCTGAAGTTAAAATGTGAATTTTTTAAGTTTTAAACGTGAAAATTTATAAAATTGAATTGTGATTTGTGAAGCTGAAAACGTGGATTCCGAAGTTGAATTCGTGAAATGAAAACCCTGAATTTATGATGTTAAATATCCCAACCGGGTTTTCGTATGGCTTTTTGTTTCTATAGCAGTAAAGTGGTTGCTTAATATGTTTTCAGTGACCATTTTACCTATTTATCGTTTCAGTTTAACTCGTATTAAGTCAAAAATCATATTTGATAAAATATATTAAACAAAATTAATGAGAATATAGTTCTAGTCTATTTGTAGACGTTTAAAGTCACACATCTCCAGATGTGCCAAAATATTTTTAAAAAATCCTTCATGCCAGTTTTGAACAAATTGTCCTTTAAACGTTGTTTTAAAATTGCTAGAAACATATCAATATCTCCTACACTCTGCTGTAACTAGACATCATAAAATCCTAAAGAACATAAAAGTTGCTTTAATTTCGAACACCAGTTTACTATATTTGGGTTATTTTCACTTTTCAACAATTAATAAACTCTACTAACATATTTGTTTTCATTACTACACAATATTATCATCCAAAATTTTAAAATATTGAAAAGATGTCTACAATGAAAAGATAAATAGTATTTAAATTCGTATACGAACTTATTTATCATATACAATTCAATCAAAAATGTTTAAATGCGGTCCTGTGTTCATGAGAAGGACGGTATTTTAAGGAATAGTTCTAGTCTATTTGTAGACTTTTGAAGCCACACATCTCCAGATGTGCCAAAATATTAAAAAAAACATTTTTTTTAGAAAACATTATTTTAAGAAAAAGTAAAAATATTTACATTTCAAGAAACAAGTTGCATGTTATATGCAACAAATGACTGATTTTGCAGTATTTATCACCATATTTCTACAGCGTGACTTACGCAGGAAGGACTATTTTTTTGTATATTGTGACCAGTATTTGGCATTTTTGTATATTTTAAATGCGATTTGCTATGTCTAAATTACTTACTTTGTTTACTTGCCTGTTTTAATACATTTTAATTTTCTGATGTAAATTGACACGATTCCTGATGCATATTGCTTAAATGTAACAATAGGTCAATAGATAGTTACTGACTCATTACCTTGTCAAATCGCCCGGTTTATAATTTTTTGGGCTTTATATGAAATAATTTTATATCTTTCTTGTTTAGCGGCGTATTGATGGTCGTGTCAGCTTCTACAGACCATGGGATGGTTACGTCTCTGGGTTTGGTGATCTTGACGGGTCGTTTTGGCTTGGCTTAGAGAAAATCCATCGCCTAACAAGAGACGGAAGTCAAATCTATTTTGATATGGAAAACTATGACGGTTCAAGAGATTATGCCCATTACAATGTGTTCACCGTTCACGAAGCAGCGACTGCATATAGAATGAATGTGGATGCCTTTGGATACAGGGGTTCTATCAGGGAGCTCCTAAGTTACCATAACAACCAAAAATTTTCTACCTATGATAGAGATAATGACGCAAACACCAATGGTAATTGTGTTATAAGCCATGGAAGAGGTGGATGGTGGTACAACACTTGCTACATGCTTGGCAACTTGAACGGAATTTACGGGAAAAGGGAGGTTGGAGGTGTTGGTTATTACGACGGTGATCATTTACAGATTAAGAATGTTGAAATGAAAGTGAAAGCTATGCACGGTGTTTGTTAGTTACATGCCATTTTATTCAACAGTTTTATTGCACTTCATGTATGTATTTAATGTGGGGGCATATTAATTCCGAGTTTGTCCATACATTATTATAATCATTACAAGAACAGCTACGAATCTATCTAAAGAAAGTAATTTATTCTTTTTCTCTCTGTGTCCAATTTTTATAATACTTCTCTAACATTAACTATATAATATATAATTGTTTATATCAAAATGACGTAAATGGTATGGTTTTCACTCTTTAGCAGATTTATCAAGAAAACTGCGAATATACTGTTAAATAACTCTATTCTTTTAATGAATATTTCATAGGTTAATAAAAAACTATTCATGATATTCATTGAATGTGCAATACTTCTATGACAGTTACATAATTTCCCCACGAAGAACATGATATTTGTGCAAATGGTATGTTCGTTATGCGACTATAGTACATGTACCTTAACTTTCTTTCTGACTAAAGTTTATTTTATTTATACCTTAAGCTATTTTAATATGTTAACAACTAATTAAAGTGTTTTCATAATGGCCTTGTTATAAAGCTGCAGACTGACATATTAGCCTAAGGCTAAAGGCAATTATATTAATTAACTACACATAATCTAAAAATGTACTTAGTGAACTATAAAATTCTGTTGTTGTGAGGTATTGGTAATGAGATTCTTGTTTTTAAAAAATTTCTTGGAATTCTACCTTGAAGAAATTTAAAATGGCGACTCTTTCCAATGAAAAAACAAAACAAAACAAAAACAAAACAAAAAGAAACAACAACAAAGAACAACAGATTCAGAAGGCCAATCAAATTTTCTTCAATCTCATAATAGTGTACTTTTTGCATACTGACCTCGTTTTATGTTCATTATGCCGTGGTGAACTTCATAATTATTTGCCTTACTTTGAAGTGTTAACGTGCCAAATATTTAAAAGTTGATTTAAAATCACATATAGTCGTCAGATTTTATTGAAGAAATGCGTCAATAATGACACAATCAGTGGACATGTTTGCAATTAAACATATCTGTAGTAAAGAATACCAACCATTTTATAAGCTTGTTGAGGAAAATAGTGCCTTACCTAGATATGTGTACAAATGTTTAAAGGATGAATGCATTTCTGATTATGTGAAAGATACAACTTGCTATGGAGTGTTTGATAAGTATTGTTCACAAGTTTTAACAAAAATATCTGAAGTAAAAGATAAGTTACGCTAGAAGACTAAGAAAAACAGAAGATTCCAATTTGAACATGGCATAGTTTGAATATCATTAAGAATATTCATCACATTAAAATCACGTATATTTCAATCTTTATGAACTTAACAATACTTTGAATATAATAACAGATAATCTCTTTCGTACCAGACTTTTTTACTATTTTTTTTGAAAACGTATTGATTTAGTGTCCATTCCGTTTTCCTGTAATTAAAGCTTTTGAAAATAAAAACTTAAGTGCTTAATTGATTTACTTTTTTCTGTTATGTGATTTATATAAAGTGTTTATATTATGAGGTTTGAAATTAAACAATAGCATAGCTTTACTCTTGTAACTTTTCCCAACACTAATACTTCTTTATGGAATGTGACTTCAAGCTGTATTATTTTTGTTTCAAGCATAATATTCGAACGCTTGGAACTTATGCAAACAAAGCGAAGGAAAATATGAAAGGGTACGTTTTCCAAAAGCTATTTATCTTCATGTTAATAGGATGATTAGAAACAAATGATTATTCAATAGAATACACGCCGGTACCTTAACTACTTTGCATGCGTGTATCGCCATCAATTTTAAGTAAATTCAGGAAAGTTGTTTCAAGAAAATATAAATACAAAAAAGAATAATACCATTTTTTTTTGAACAATTAATGCATTTTTACAGACCTGAGGTATGCGTTTGAGGCTCATGTCAAAACTTAACTGTTTATCGTGAAGTTGTATGAATAACGTATCATATGAGAAATGCATAAATATTTGGATAACAAAGATTTTTATATTTTCTTGTCTCAGCCTGAAGCTGAAACATATGTTTCGGTCGAGCTTGTATATATCTACACATGAACGTTAAGGTGCATAAATTGGGGATTTATTTTTTATCTCCCCGTTCCCATAAACAGTTGTATAATTTTCCCCGAACTGTAAGTATTATTAAATTTTATGGTCCTTCGGGACCAATCTTTATGCCTCCTGGTGAGTCAAAACATTTTACGAAAAAAAGAGAAAAATAATGTATTATGACATTTAGAAACGTAAATATATCAAATATTTAAGTAATAATTTACATGTTATGTCCGATTAATGACTGATCATGCAGCACATGTATATATATATTACTACTGTGTGACTAACGCATACTCAGAAGAATAGTGATGAGTACAGACTTTCTCCATGAAAAAAGTATAGAATATTTTCTTTTACGATATAGGTTTTGTTTGTTTGTTTGTTTGCTTAATTTTACGCCTTTTCCCAACAGTATTTCAGTCATATAGGCGGGTAGTTTCCTAACCATCGTTCCTGGAGAGTTACACCAGTACTAGACTATCTTCCTCCGCGCTAAACTACCAAAGCATCTCCCGGGGATCGAACCCGTGCCAGAGAGGTGAAATAACCTTGAAGGTTATCATATATCTTGCTTTAATTTTCCAATCTCAAACAAACAGCTCATCTAAGGAGTCTTTTAAACATGATTCCTTCATTAATTACGCGGCTTTGTTTTTCATCTTCTGACGTTTTCTTATATCAATGCTAAAGATCAGATTCAATCAGATATAATTATTAGTTTTCCTTTAGTGTCTTTCAGTTTACTTTAATGAATGAAATATTTTCTTCCTTCTTTGAAATATGTTCTAACACAGTAATGATTCCGATACCGAATTTACTGTGATTATCGCAAAGATACAAAAGAAATAAGAAACAGATTTTGTTTTGAAGATAAACAGTAAGCCAGGTTGAAATAAGTATTCTTGTAGATTCCATAATTATTGTTTATTTTACATCTTATATTCCAACTAATTTGAAATATAGGAAAGCTGAAGCCAAATAGCAATTATACTGTATGGTAGAAGGATTTCCTCTTCAAATGAGGAAGTATGCCAACTTGATTGGTACCATATTTATAACTCTTTCCATAGTTACTCAATTCGATATATAAAAAAGAAACTTATCGCCCTCCTTTTAAATGAAGCCATGAAGATTTTTTTTAAATGCCTTGAATATAACTAAATATGCATAATCACTGTCTTTCCTAATTCATTACTTCTTAGTTTAAATTATATCCTTAAGAAACGTTTAAGATTGATGATGATAATATAGACCATGTAGACGAAACAGTGTTTTATTTATATATATTTTAAAGCATTGTCAAATTCAAATAAGTGGGTTTAAAGTACAATGTATTAAAAGTGTGTTCACGTTTTTTTCTACAATAAATTGTTCAATAAAGGAAACTAAAAAAATCAACTTTTAAGAATAACTTTTAAAGAAAAAATGTCCTTAATTTAATATTGTGTTCGTGGTTTCGTTTATTCCACACCCTTTTTCCCCGACTTAAGTCGAAGGTGGGTAAACTTCAATTAGTTTGTCTGACTTTTAAACTGTACTCGTTGAACCTCATATGGCCCAATGAGCAATATTTTACAAATGATTTATACCACCGGTCGTATGTTTGCTACAGGGAAGATGAAATAGAGTCTGCGACTAAAAACCTCACAATGGTTTGCTAGTCAGTACCAAATCATACACATTTTTTCCAGAAGAAAAAGAAAAGAAAAAAAAGAAGAAGAAGTTTGACATTGCACTGAATCTAAATCATGATATCAACAAGCTGCCAGTAAATAGACCACATTTTCAAAATTAAAATGAATTATTGCTCTATGCATTGCTTATAATGCAGATTGATATTAATTAGTACTTGAAGAGATCGACCAAATAGATAGAATGTGGAACTGATCAGTGGACATGCTCAGCATGTAAATGCATGTACAATAACTTAGTTGATTAGAAAATCTCGTCATTCAATTTTGCCTCATAACATTTATTTATTATATTATGATAAGTGGATTTGACACAGATAAATGCGAAAGGCGAAAACACGATAATTGGCCAATTAATCAAGAGTTCGTGTCGTCGTGTCTTCGCCCCAAACACACTCAAGGAAAACGTTTTGAAAACTGAAAATAGTATCAGTTCGTAATAAGTTGTTGATATACAAAACCAAGATTTATGTTTCGTGTGCTTAGTTTTCGTAAAAAAGACGTGATAATTGGTACGACTTGTATCAATGGGATTTCATTTTAGATGCTTGCATATATTTGTGTTCTAGTAAAAAACAAATAGTCATCTATAATCCACTTTTTAACATTGATATTTTTTAAATTAGCAATAATTCTATTTTCTGTCTATAAGGAACAAATATGTGTTGAACAAGAGTCACCGCTTATCTCAAATATCATTATACTAAAATAATGTTTCAGTCAAAAAGTTATTTTATGATGCACACTTATTTTTATATTAAATAAATCTTAGTTATATTCTAGTTTTTAATTAGATTGCATAACATTTTCGCACAATTGCCGTGTAATATTTGTTTTTATCGTATTATCTTCAGTAACATCACAGTAAAGAAACGTACTTCCCACTCAGTGACATTAAAGTAAAACAAGATTTATATAACTTTGTTTTAAACTTATCCATTCAAATAAATATGTATTTTCATATCAAACTACGTGCCTTTTACTAAAGCTCAGAATATCTATTTTTGGTTAACATTATACGCATTAACACATAATGGCAGTATTCCTAAAATAGTATCTATCTAGCAAAAATATCGGATTTAAGTCAAACCAAGAGCTGATTGGCTCAATCAAGTGTATCTACTTTTTAAACCTTTTGCTGAAATATAAGTGAGATACACCATCAAATTATGGCGATTTCGTGACATTAAAAAATAATATAGTTGTCACTGCGCTTTTACGAAATTAATTAATTTGTTTACACTTTATAATGTCACGGAGCTTGATGATTATTTATAACTATTTTTACAATGGTCTAAATATCAAATGCCGAAGATACAAAAATGAACTTTTCAGGAGAAGGAAATAACTATCATTTCAAATAATAAAAGGGCAAGAAAGCTTTCTTTTCTAATTTATATATCAGTATTCAATGTGGTTTATGACGGTAAAAGTTAAATATTCCTTTTTATTGGAGAAGCGTAATTAAAGCATTTTATATTATACATGCATTATAAAATTTCGGAGACGCATTTTGCGTTTAGTTTAAACAAAATCGATTATGTAAGTATGTGCAAACATGAGAATGTTTTAAACAGTGTATTTAGAAAAATGATATAAAGCAAATACTAATGTTATAATTCTTAACTAGGAATTTCAAATAAAATTGTATTAGCAGGTAACATATATAAATTTTGCATCCGTAAAGAAATAAATAACATATAGATAATTAACATATTGACTAGTTGCCTCTTAAAGTTCTTGCTAACACATACAGACAGACTGATTGACGTTGAAAGGAATCGCTTAACTGTCCATCCCGCTACGCGGTGGTCATGAGAAAAGTTAGACTAGTAACGGTGTGAACATTTTATTTCTTGTGTCCTGTAATAATCTTCAAAACGTTACTTAATTCATGATGTTGAAATGTCCGGACTTTCGTATAATATATGCATTTCTGCTTACTGATTCATTTGGAGAGTCATATCTTTTGTAACTGATGTAAATTATTTTTGGTAATAAAATAATAGATTAGTATCACAATCTAAATGTATATTTTCAGAGTAACATTTTTTTTTATTTTACAAAACTGTCTTGTGAATATTCAGTTTAAATGACTGTTGTCACTACCTTTTATTCCGCAATATCAAAAGAAGTATTCGAACAACATTTGAGACGCGAGACGCATAATTGTATTTAATGAAGCAATTGCTATTCTTATTTTGCTCCATCTGTTGAAGGTAATTAAAAGGACATCAATTACATATGTCATTAAATTAACAGACTGCATTTCAGTTATACATTTGCGACTTGTCTGTAAGTTGTACATATTTAAATCATATTTTTGTCGGAACAAGTAGGCCACATAAAGTAAGAGCTCCATCTTTCTTAAAAAAAAATAGACAAAAAACTTTGAACCTGGCAAATTTACTCATCAGTCGGCAAAAAAACTTGACTGCATGATAAACTGTATTTATGCCAATATTTTTATTTGTTTGTTTATGCTTTTTGATCTAAAGCCAAATTAACATTTGCTTAAATAATATATTTATATTTTATCATTTTGTGGTAAATTATTCATACTATAATTGATTATCATAAATGATACTTTAATTTTATCCGAACAGCATAATTATAAAATGCAATAATTAGATACAGAGGCAACCTATCCGTACTTTAAATTAATCAAAGATTCAAAAACTTATCATGTCCAATTTTCCGGGTTTTTTTTCTCACTCATGACAAAATAAATTAAAGCTTTATTGCTTGACACAAAAGTTAATACTTCTTTTATTTTTTTCTCCCATTTTAGATCATGTGCATCGCGGTAAAATTGTGCTATCAAATAGGAGAAAAAGTAATTCATTAAGTACAGATATACCTTCTAATGAATTTTTTGTAGGCTTAACAGTAACATTAAGACACGGTTCATGCTTCAGCTAATAGGTTATATCGGATATCTGAAAGTAACAATGAACACGATTTTGCAATTATTTATCATAATTAAAGGCATAAATCTTAAATAAGATTATAATTCAAATGTCAAAACGACTTAAAAATAAATTTAAAAAACTAAAAAAGCATGCGATATTATATATCATAACAATTATAGAAATATCACGTCATAAGTTTTCTATGATTTTAAATGAACGATTCATAACAAATAAAAATTGGATTTTGCTTGAACTCAAGACTTAAAATGGTATCAGCGAGAAAGTACACACCTAGAATATCCTTTATGAAATTAATGAATATTTTATTAATTTATTTTTAAAAAAGGTATCTATAAAATTATATTAACATTATTGTACTGCCAGGTTCATTACATTTTCAAGGCTTTAATTATACTTAGGAGCAAACGTTACATACTTCCATCCTCCAACTATTAATATTATTAATTAGCGCTCCCAAAACCGGTTTTAAATCCATTGTAGTATTTTTACTACTGGCCGTTCTAAGGAGGCACCATGCTGTTTTCATTCACATGTGTCTTGTGGATTGTTACATGTTTTGTATAGTGACACATTCTTTGATGTACTTTCTTATAAATTGTCTATTGTGTATGTATTTCCATTCCATCCTCAGACTCTGGCATCACACCCGTGTCCCTTTATTTTCCGTATCGGCACTTTTTCTTTCATTTCTCTTGTAAAAACTTTGATTATGGTCACCGTGGTTATTGGCATGTTTCCAATTTTCTCTCTTGCCTCTCTCGTTTTTGGTTCAACAATCTGGGTGCCTTTGCTTGGTTGTGTCGAGGTTTGCGTCCTGCAAATCTTGCCTTGCTGACTTTTGCTTTCATTTTGTACATTTTCTACGTTTTATTATATACCTAAGCTAATTTAACGACGTAAACTTTATTTCCTCAGCTGACAAACATAACAAAACTGTTGATGTTTCAACATTTGTATTTCACTCATCGTACCTTTTCTTTATTACGAAGGAATTTTTCGATGGCAATATTAGCAACATGACAAATTTTAAATCGATGATTTTCAATCAAGTGCCCCTAAACGCTATCGATTCGGAGACAATCAAGCACAACGAGTCATTTTAATTAATAGAGGTCATTGGATTGACCCGAGCATGAAATAATGCAAGAAATGACGCCTCTGATTTTTCCTCTGGCGAGTACATGTAATTTTACATTTAACCAACTGAATTATAGTATATTTGGAAACAGAATTGCCGATACATGATGATTGTATAAGATACACAGCTTAAAATTATCATACGTGGAGGGTAATGAGTTTTATCTTTAGAATTTACTTTGAAAATACGCATTTGGCGAGGCCTTCCTCACCCGAAGCAGAGGTTCTTCTACCCTCCTATAGTTATATCTGGAAAAAATAACAAGAATAAAGATCAACAAGGCAAAGGCAACGTTCACGGGACGCCGCCCCCGGACACACTCAAGCAGGATCATCCCTCTGAGACATTAAAATCAGCAAAGTGACATGAAAATAGCAGGAGTCAGACTTCTTTTAATGACGCGGCAAATATGAATTGTTTGTAAGATTTTTGGTTTGTTTTGATTTTTGTCTACCGCCTTTTCGAAGAAAAAAGGGGGATATAGAAATAGGCTCCGTCCGTCCGTCTGTCCGTCCTTCCGTCACACTTTTGTGTCCGGTCCATAACCTTGTCATTTATCAAAGGAATTTGAAATAACTTGGCACAAATGTTTGTTATAATTAGACGATCGATTTGTCATGCGCAAAACCAGATATCTACCTCCAGGGTCAAGGTCGCACTTGCTCATTTAAGATCAACATTGTCTATTTGAGGATTTCTGTCGTGTCCGGTCCATAACTTTTTTAATTTTAAAGGGATTTTGTAAATACTTGCCACAATTGTTTACAATAATAAGACGATGTGTCATGTGCAACAACCGGTCACCTACCTTCAAGGTCAAGGTCACACTTGGAGGTCAAAGATTAACATAGTCTGTTATGGGGTATATTTTGTGTCCGGTCCATTACTTTTTCATAGATCAAAGGATTTAAAAATACTTGACACAAATAATCACAATAATAAGACGATATGTTAGGCGCAAAACATGGGTCCCTACCTCCGAGGTCACACTTAGAGGTCAAAGATTAACATAGTCTGTTATTGGGTATATTTTGTGTCCGATCTGTTACTTCTTTATAGTTCAAGGGATTTTGAAAATACTTGGCACAAATTGTTACAATAATAAGACGATATGTCATGCACAACACCTGCACCCCTACCTCCAAGGTCAAGGCCACATTTAGATGTCAAAGCTTAACATGATAGAATTTTAAGTTCCGTGTTTCATTTTATTTCTTTAATAAATTTATTGTTGCATTTGGAAATCTAGCATTGATCATAATTTTGCACTGAAAGTCCTGAGATCCATACCTCAATCTTTTGAAATAGCACAATTTTAGGCTTCATATAAAACTTCCCTGAGGCGGAGGACGTTGGTAACTCTGTTACAAATTCTTGTTTTTTTAATAATATTTAATTAAAACAAAGTTATTTATTCATATCACAATAGGGTATAATTGATTGGGAGTGTTTTTATTTTAGTAGACGTAAATGTTCAAACCTTTGTTTCTTACTATACATAGGGACCTTATGGTGGCATGCCGTATTTTCGTGTCTTCTTCTCGTGCCTCCAGGAGCAAACGTAAGACAAGGTGATGACTTTGTCTTATTATCTTGTTTTCGCCTTGTGCTCCGAGGATCGGAAGAACATCCGGCGGCCCGCGAGCGGAGTTATGAGATGGCAGAGATCAGCCACCATAAGATCATTGACCAGAATTGTAGTAACTAATAGTAGCTAATTACCTACTTCGCAATTTGAATATTGTTGACATTGAGTGAAATGTATAACTTTTGGCAACCCAGATATTTCTGACCAAACTTATAGCATAATTGTTTCACACGTACACACTTACATCCAAGAGACAAAAAGATTCTTTTGACACTCAAACACATAACCATGATATTTCTATATTTCAGACAACTCATTATCAATCTTCCCCCTTCTTCCGTACCATTTCATCTTTCTGTGTTCTTTTCAAATACTATTCTATATTGTATGTTTATATAAATATTTATTCGAACCAATAACATCTTCACTCTTAATGTATTAGACGGAACATATACTATGTTTCATAAAGCATTAAAGTACATAATTATTGTTCTTTTCTTTTTCTTTCTAATATGAACTTAAATGATTTTGTTTTGTCTTATATTCCTCTCCGATTATTCAATATGTAATGATTTAAGCGTCTATTATATGTCAATTACTAATCAAGGAAAATAATTTCATCAGATACTTTGTCTTTTATTGTAATCCTGATTTAAAAAAAACAACTTTGAAATGCTTTGTGTATATTATAATTTGAAACATGTATTCAGGGAAATAAAATATGTTTACACTAGAAAAAAATAATAACTTTAAGTTTCCTTTTCATAAATCAACATTCCTCGTTATTTTGGATCATTCATATAACAATGTAATAACCTCGACAGGATTTTTTTTAAAAAGAAACATCCGCGCAGTCTGATCAGGATCCATGTTGTTCGCTGTCAGTTTCTCCACTTGTAATAGAGTTGGTAAGCGAACAGCATGGATCCTGATCAGACTGCGCGGATGCGCAGGCTGGTCAGGATCCATGCTTGTCGCAAACCCACTATGTTGGTTTTGTCGTGACGCGGCTCATATATACTTTGATGTATATTTAGACGACATTTCAAAGTCAACATGTTCAAATATTCCAATAAATATCATAATAATTGTAATGTTTTGAAGATATTTTATATAACTACCCATATACCAAAAAGATGTACTTTGAAAAATTCTCTTACTTGAACTGATAAAAAAGAATATTTCTAAAAGAAATAAAAGAATGACATGAGAAAGGTATTGAATAAAGATTTACTACTTTTACATTCACTTTTGAATATTACAATATTATAATCGTTTATATTTTAATACATTTATATTAGTATTTCGATTTTATTTTCATAGTTTCTGTACTAGTTTTGTTTGATGTGAACTTATTTTTTTTGTCTTTAGAATTAATAAAATTGTGGTTTCGTTTTAAAGTGTTGGCCCATTTCTTTGTTCAGTGGTGCCTTTTTGTTTTTTATGCCATCTTACTTCCAAGTTCTTATTTTGTGAATTCTCGTTTACATTCTTACATATTCGACTTTAAATAACAATATACACGTTTGTTTCAAGCTAAATACAATTCAGAAAACTTTTCTT
Source organism: Ruditapes philippinarum (assembly GCF_026571515.1). Lineage (NCBI taxonomy): Eukaryota > Metazoa > Mollusca > Bivalvia > Venerida > Veneridae > Ruditapes > Ruditapes philippinarum. Next base: position 196,246 of record NW_026854847.1, on the reverse strand, counting down.
TTAAATGTTGGAATTTTTCTCAACAATCACAAGTATCATTAAATACTTTTAAGCGGTGTTTTAAGCATTTAATCTTAAGTTAACGATTTCTGTAGCCTAATCAAATCCTACGCAGAAAGAACAAACTATCATATTACAATTCATTAGACAATTCTTATTTAGTAATTTTGTAGATCCAATAAATAATATTGAACACCATTTCGCTTTGAAAAAAAAATCATATTTTTTCAATTTTCCTTCCACCATTTGATGAAAAACAGCTGGCTTTAACCTTAATGAAAATGCTGTGGTTTTCATTTATAAAAAAGCACAACGTTTTCATAAAAAATAGAATGAATTATGACATCAATTTAAGCATGGAATACTAAAAAAAGCACTACAATCATGCACTAAATGATTTAATCTTTCTATTTTTTCTCTCTTAATGTCATAAAAAATAGCTTAAGAAGCCATTTCTATTGTAAGTAGTAGATGTTAGTGTTAGTTGATAAAATGTACTTGTAAGTTAAGAATCATTTCATCAACATGTTTGTGATCTAAGAATTGTGTTTATATGGCATATAGGGATCACTTTTCCGTCTTCTTTCCGTCGTCTTTCCCTCCGTCACAAAACTACCTCTAAAAAACTACCGGTGCAATTACCTTAGCTTTACAGAATTGATCAGTACCAAGTTTAGTTGAACATGACTTCAGCATTTCAATGATTTAAGTCGGAAGTATGGGCCTTCAAAAAAAATTATATTCGGACTACTTCTCTTATACCACTGATGCAATTTTATTGAAACTTTGCAAGATTGATCGGTAGCTCAGGTACTTGCCCATATTACACGGGTTTTCTGGTTGAATGATTTTTGGCCATTGACTAAAGAAATGATGTTTGTGTTTCCTGGTACACAGCAGCTGCAACGTGCTACAAAGTAGCCGCGACATATAGTGAACAATAAATTAACCGAAACGTAATAAACAAATATCCTGGAGAATGAAATCATGCAAACCGACTTTCCCAGCTTTAAATATACATGTATATTTACACTTGGTTCTTAAAAAATAATGACTTTTCTTTCATGTGAGAAGCATATTTTCTGAACTGTATTCATTATGTTTTTGAACCAATAAATTCTTTTGATATTGGTACAATTGATTAACACCTCATTCTTATTTTGACAAGTAAAATTGATACGTATCGAATTAAAAGAAAGGTGGATATACAACGTGATTTGGTGTAATTGTGATGCATTGTACTGGAATAAGTAGATGAATGATGTTTACCAAAAATGATAAAAGTTACACAAAACATCAATTGACAAATGATTGATAAATCACTTATGGTTGGATATCAATATATATTCATATTCTAAAGGCATTTTCATTTTATGTTATAATCGACACTAAGTCTACTCTCCTGTGCATTGGTCAAATGTTTCACTGTCATTTAATTTCTTAAGTGTGAAGTATTGGGAGTGTATTCACTGAGCTGCGAAGGGAGCGTACGAAATAATAAAAACATGTTATTTGTACAAACTTCTGTTGCTTTTTTGTCTTTTAATTCTTCAAAAGTGTCATTTTAAATTGTAATTTTATTTTTTATTTTTTTAATGAAAGAAAACCACTCTTGAAAAGGATGTTTGACGATAAAAGCATTAACCAAAGTCCACATCTTCTTTGTATCAACCAGTCACCTGTAAATATATCAGAACAGCTCATAAATGTTTGACATGTAATAGAAAGAGCATCGAAATACGAGACTATCTGATTTGTACGATGGGGGCGTAGCCTCAGAGTATTAATCAGATTGTTGAGTGTTTTGATGATCTTTCTCTTTTGTATCAGAGCACATTCCCTGTTGTCACAATATAAAACCCCAGAAAAAATTAACCAATAAACGAGCATCTGAATAGGATATTTCTATCGCTTTCCCTTTCTCTGTCGTCACAATAAGTAAAATGAGCAAAAATTAGCCTATCAATGGGCATGCTCTAGAGAGCGGGTAACTAATAATTCTGCACTCCAGTTAACGCACTGTGCATGTACATGTATATGCATACGATTTAACTCTGACACATTTTCAATAGAAAGGTCCCCAAACTATGATACAAGTTCTTATGATCTTGAATCATCTGACCATAGTTTTTTATTATTAAATCAAATAATCAGATTCTCGACACAACTCATTTTGTAGTTAGGTGATACGGATTTATAAATTAGTTTTGAAGACATAATGAGGAATTTGCAAATAAATTTGTGACCTTTTAAAAAACTTAATTAAAAAAAACCTGCTATATACTAAACTAATCATAATTTTGCTCAAAACAAATTCATTTAGAAATTCACGAGGAGATTATAAAGATTATTGTATCTTAGTTTGGGGACCTTTCTGTTGAAAATGTGTCAGAGTTAAATCGTATACATATACATGCACAGTGCGTTAACTGGAGTGCGGGTATTAGTTCACTCCAGAGCATGCCCATTGATCGGTTCATTTTTGCTGGGGTTTACTTTTGTTTTTACTGGTGCTTTTATGTTTGACTATGATACAAAAAAGAAAGAACATCAAAACACTCGGCAATCTGATTTATATATATATAATTTACAAATAAGATACATGTAGCCTCGTGTTTCGATGCTCTTTCTATTACTTAACAAATATAACTCCAAGATATATACGACAACTGGTAAGTTTATGAATTGTTAGAGCAACACATTTTATGTTTGGGATGCGTGATGTAAGCTCAGACCAAATACATGTTGTATTATTAAATATAAATTCTAAATAGTATCATACATCATAGCAATAGAATTCCATAGAATGTTTTTCTTTGACTTAATATCGAATGATGTTTTTTTAAAGCAAATACTTATATTCTGGCGCATAATAGTTAACTGAATATAATAAAAATAATGAAGAAAAAGTGACATTGGTGACATGAGAAATTACCTTTAATTGTTGATGTTTCTTTCTGAGTCGTGATGGGTAATGCAACTTTGCATTCTAGATAGCTCCATCTATAAGAAAAGCAGATATAAATATCAGATATAAATATATGAATAAAGTAACAAAAACATTGCTAGGTTTGCTGTTGTAGAAATATTTGTACGAAACAGGAACGTAATTTAATGTTTTTTTTTAAAAATCATGAGTTCGAGATAGCCAAACAATGAACCAAAATATGAAAACAAAATAAAATTATCATGCAAGTCATTTTAACATGTGCTAGTAGGAAACGAATAAATTGATAAGCATAACTGAATATTGGTTAGAAGAAAGGTAGATAAATATACTCTTCTACTCGAAAGAGCGTATCCTTTAGTCAACATTACTAGTAATTTGTCTTAATGAGCAATTTTATGTGTCATTCATAACAATGATTTTTTTCCTAAAGTGTTAAACAAATAACAAGGCTGAAATGTAACAGTATTGGTGAACAAAAATAACTGACCAAGCCATGTAAGAGCGAAAGATTAAAGTACTTATTAATGTGTTAATTTGACGCATGAGCCAATATTATAGTTGTTTGACTTAAAAAAAAACAGTTTATTTTGCCTTTTTTCGTCCGATAATTATCTTACTATACTTACATTTATATTGTCATTGAATGAAATTGAAATCAAGGCAATATGTTGTAACTTATAATTATGACGGCCACAAAAACCAAATGCCTTCTGCTGGTATAATAAAGACACTTTCTAACATTGTTCTCGTAAAACAGAAAGTATCGACCTGTTTTTAAGAAATATTTCTTCGAATGGATTTTGTATAATAATATTGAGATTCGTGCTTTCCCGTGACGGAACCATTAGTGATATAGATAAAGCGGGAACGACTTAACATTTCTTTATTGCAGATAAAACTAACTTGTATAAGATTTTCCAAATCTATATTGAAGTCATCAGTTGGTAGACAAGTATTTGGTGCAAGCAAAACAGTGTTAGCAAGGTCCGTAGCAGATTTCTTTGATAACATTCTATTTAAAGAATCTGCTGACGTCATACTGCCTCGCAACAATGGCTCCGATAATGATGTAGATATTGTTATTATAAAAACAAGCTTACAAATGAAACTTGCAATTATTGCCATTCTGTAAGGTAATCGGAAAACATGTTCATTTACTCAACTACAAAAGTAATGTCACAGTTTGCTATGTTAATGTCACAGTGCATGCCAATTGTATCAAAGCATTAATACATTACTGTATCCAATAAAATATAGATATCATACAAACATGTGACAAATGAAGAACTTCGATGTGATATCTTTTGGACGTCGGTTTATTAACAGTTTGTCACATTATTTTAGAGTAAAATATTGACCACTGTATATTCAAAATGTATTTTTATCTTTCTGTTTATTATATTCATATAATTATCATCATATAATAATCGTATATATATTCCTACAAAAAACAACTATTTACACATCCTTCAAAGGACAAAGCAGGATTTTGAGTGAAATTCATTTTGATCCCATTATAGTTTAAAATAGACTAAGTGTTTAAAATTCAATAGTGGACTTAAGATCCAGACATCGCGTAAATATGTAATGCTATAATAACATTGTGATCTAAATATATATATATAAATCATAAGGATATTTGAATACCTTTATAAAAATCTTCTTGCAAAACGCAATAATTATGTAATATTTTAGTAAATGCAATTCAATAAGTACCAACTCTAATTCAAGCAGTGTACACTGCAATAACATAAATATTTATATCAAAATAAAATGTGTGTTAGTCTTTCAAATTGTAATGTCAAAAAAGAGAAAAAATGTATATAATAAACAGAAAAATCAAGATTTATTTCTATTAATACAGAATTTATTTTCATCTTGTGGCATGCAAACTATCATATTTCACTCGTGCCTACCGCCACTCATGAAAAATTTATTTGCATGCCACTCGATGAAAATAAATCCTTTATTTATAGAAAAAAACTTTATAAAAACTCAATATACGTTTTATGATGACACGGTAAGTTTCTGCTATCCTTATTACGATCTGTGATGTCATTATTAAAATGATAATTTACAAATGCATACTTCTTATAGTATATATGACGAAAGTGTGTAAAGATATGATAAGAAAAGAAATAAAAGCACTTACATGTATTTTGCTGTATTTTACAATTTTATCCTATCTGCTTCACCGCTGTTTTTGCTATAATTAAACATTAACTGTCCAATAAAATTCCAATTCCATAAACGCGATAGACACATCCAATGTTGACGGGAACCATACACCATTAACATGTTTATGAATACATTAACTTCCTCATTAGCGCTATTGCGTTATGTAAGTTAAGATTCTCCCTACGTCAATGACGTAAGTTAATTACAATTTTCTCGATAATATGATATGTGAATATATTATATATAATATGCAATCGTCTAGTGAGAAACATCGTATTCAGTAAAAGGTACTTCTTATTTTATGTAACTCAAAACGTTAACGAAAAATGTGGCTATGTTCTTACTTCAAAACATCACCATTTGCTTACATTAATTGTTTAAATGTTGAATTCTGCTTAAGCCGGAACTAAGTGACCTGGAGGATAGGTTGCAATTTTCACTATCGTATATGAACAGACTTATTCAAATTGTGCAAGCAACATTTTCAATATTGCCATTTGGGACCTTCTACAGGGATTCTATTTAATTTCTTAAATTCATGCTTTTTTGTTTTTTGAATGTAGTATTGAATAATGATAACACAACAGGAAATTTTTAATTACCCAGCTATATTCAAGAGAATTTGTAAATTGAACCATATTTTACGACTTACAGAGCCTATTTAGAACATGATAAAAAATAAAGTTGAACCATAATGTGAAAATTGTTATATAATCGAAAGCACAACTGACTTTTATCTAACGTTGTAGTTTATTTTCTTAATGGTAGCTTCATCTTTATACGTGTACATGTTTTTCTTTGCATGAAAAGACCATAAAACAATGTATAGCAATTCTTATGATAATTTTCAAGAAGACCGTTTCGACGTACAAAAGAATAAAACAGTATTTATAACGGGAGCCCCTATACACTGTACTTCCCTTATTTATACATATCTACACGCCATGTCTATAAACTTGCACAAAATAATTATTGTATGGTCATAACATAAGCTTGTATAAGGAGTTAAGCACGTTACTAACTTATACATTGTAGTACTATACAGATAAATGATAAGCAAAAACAGAAAGTATTCCATCCAACAAAGTTATAAATTGGTATCTTCGAGACTGAATATAGTGTCCAGCTGTATGCTCACTACATACTACTTTTATCATCAGAACAACTTTTATTACATGAATATTAAATAAACAAATAATATAATGTTAAAAAGTGTTTTGTTATGGCCTTGTTATTTTGCTGAATACTGTCATATATGCCTGAGGCCACTTAATTATTGACAATTTTATTAATTAACTTCACAAAGTAGTTAGTGAACAAAACATAACACATGTAAAATTCCGTTGTTTTGGTGTATTTCAAAGGGCATTCTTGTTTTAAATATGTTTCAGAAACATTCCTTGCACCAATTCAAACTGGCGACTTTTTCAATAAAAAGTAGATTCATTACGGTCGAGCTGGAGAGTCAATCAAAATTATCCAGTCACATAATAGCCGAGTTTTCTCATAAAGGCCGTACTTCTTGCATAATAGCCTTGGTTTATGTCCATAATGTCGTGGTGAACTTCATATAAGGCTTACATTTGAAGTGAAAACGTGTCTTATATTGAAAAGTTAATTCATAATGCATTGTAGTAGTCAGTTGTATTCATATGCAATTAAGGGCAATAAACAAATTTAAAATCGAAGCCTGACATAATCTTGAATAAATTCGCGTATCAGCATTTTCATTCAAATACACGTTGTGATATTTCCAAGCCAAAGGGCCTTGAAGTGATTGCACACTTGGTTCAAACTGCCAATAAACACTGGCTTTTATTGTTTACGTGCAACCCCTCCGATGAAATGGCTAAACAACGGTACCTTTGATATGACGTTTATTAGCTGCGCAATGAGGTCACCCAGTATACAACTCATTCATAAATTGGCGACATCATGATGTCATATTAATATACATGGATTAGGGTAAAGATTTATTATCAAGCACTGATGTTAACACAATACAATCCAGTTTGATACGTTAGCTAAAATTGTTAAATAAATGATTAAAGATTCTGATATGTATGGTACTTAAAGATTAAACAGATTTTACTGATCGCTAGGTTCATGGGTTCAAATCCCGTCAGATGGAAGTTGTTCTTTCCTTGAGCAAGAAACTGGTTGCTCAGTACTGGTTTGTTTCAGGAACAGATTTTTTGTGTGTCTGTAAGCTTATAGCTTCCTTTATAATCGTACTAAAATTACTTCCGTATAAACCAAATATTTATATAATATAAATAGCTGTTACATGGAAGATTAATGTCGTCAGTTGGTATCCAGGATTAATTTCATTAATTAGTTTCTTAATATTTCAGGCTTCAAATAAAATGGTGGCATTATCTATAATTAGCATTACCCCGAACAGCTTACTGTTGATGCAAATGCAATCATACGGGGATTACAAACAGTGGCTTTGATAATAGAATTAAGGGAATACATTTCATTTACATCAATCAATATGCGTTTCTATTATTTTGAAAAATATCTAACGTGAATGATGTGATATCAATCATATCCACTCCCTCTCTGTATGATTTTAGGTGGGGTTTAAGACAGTTCCATGTTGAAAATACTTATTCGAATAATAAATAGCCCCTACACAATGAGACTTAGCCATTTGTGTTCCTAAGTTCTGTTTATTAATTGACACATGCTTGAATGACAATCGTCCATTTATGTTTAATATATGCTAGTTTTAAATGAGCCAAAATGTGTGGGTGTGTCTATAAATTCTCCATGAGATAATAAACATAACGACCCCATCACAAAAAGCGGTAATTAATTGTATGAAGGAACGTTGACACAATTTGACGGATGCCACGTCGCAATACGTTGGGCCTAATTCATTCAGTTAACTTATACGTACATAGTTCAAAACCCTTAATTATCAAGTTTTCGATTAAATAAATGTGTCAATATTTTCCTGTCAATACGATTTAGAAGGGCAATTTTAACATTGGAGCGATTTCATTTGTCAGCAAAACACTATGTGTGATATATTTGTACCGTATGACTGACATTTATCTAAAATTGAATATTTGTCACAACCCAAAGTGTGATCTATGAAAGGAGGTATGATATTTGTCTCGTTTGTACTACGTAATCTGTAGAGATGATTAAATTGTGACGTACAGTCAAACAAACAGCATATAAGTATTACAAACTTACTGATAAGATATGAAAGGCAGCACTTTAAACTCACCAAACTAGGATGCATGGGATTGGGTTATGACGAATGAAATACAAGATATATCGACCACGCTCCCTAACTTAAAAGAAAATATGTGTGGAAAAAAAATATGCCTTCTTTCCAACGCCAATTAATAAGTCATGTAGCCAGGCCATTGTGACTCTGACTTTTACCTATTGACCTCTTAATCTGGCTGACCGATATGTGCGAAACATTATATCCCAACATCCTTGAAAGTTGCACACAAATCAGCGAAATATTTAACCTTTCATGATGACAAGTAAAAGAATGCCAGGCGTAAGTCAGGCCGTACAGTAGAGAGAAAAGTAACACCGTCGGGAGGAACCAAATAAAGATAATGACGAATTGTATATCGTTGCTATCAAAAACGGACTTAGTCAATATAATTTGAGTGTTACATATTTTAAGAACCTTTCTTCTAAACTATCCGTTAGACACTTTGCTCGATTAAAGGTCATTTTTAGTAGCCTCTTTTAATACATAATAGTAAGGTGCTTTTATTATAGTACATCACAGTCATTTGACAGCCACTTAAACAAAATTATTTATGTAAGTGTTAGCAGACAAGACAACTATATTAATATGACAGCATCTGTAACTATTTGAATGAGTAGCACTTTTTTAATGCAAAAAGGATAAATTTGTCACATGGTCCCTTTCTGCACACGAATAATTTACAACCTTAAAGATTATTTTTATATAACAGATTGTTTGCTAGGTACCTTTTAACTTGTTTATAAATAAAGAATCTAGATGTTGATAAGGACATCACATATAATAATGTATCTTTTAGTAGTGTTTCTCTGTTTATTGGAGATGATAATATTGTGAAGATAATTAGCTCATTAGTTAAAAATCATACACACAACAGTTTTTCCTTGCACACAATTGGAGAAAAGAATGTGTATGTAGGGACTACTTTACAAAAGGAATAGACGTTAAAGGAAAAACAATTGACTATACACATGCCAACTAGAAACATGGGGTATATGGAAGGGGATATACGAGGGAAGCATACAGCTGCATATAATATAGATTATGGTACAGTTAAATAGGTGAAACAGCATAAAGAGTCATATCCTAAAATAGAATTTTTTATAATGCAAAAACAAACTCAAAGAAACAATACCAATCACATGACTTAAACATTAAAAAGATGTGGAAACTGTATACCATTGAATGTGAAAAGACGACAGTAAATCTTGTTATGCAACATATTTATAGGAAGGTCTTTTGTGAAAATTACAACCTAGAATTACAACTCATTTTACAAACACAAGAAAGACCAATGTTCATTATCTACACTGTAACATAGAAGAAAGACAGCAGGCACACTAGATGGCGCACTCAAAGAAGATACTATTTTGAACATCAAAAACAGAATGAAAATGCACGAGAAGAAAAGACTAAACATAAAGTAAAAGCAAAAATTGATACATGCGTTTATGTTGCATATTTTGATCCCGAGGCCGTCCTAAAAACCTTTTGCTTGTTAGTGAGTCAAGGAATCTCTGTTGCTACAACTTGACAGTATATTTATTGGGACACAAGTGTTGTATGTCATATATGGGATGAAACCAACTGGTAAAGAGGAGAATTTGAAAAAGCTATCTGCTTAATGAAAAACACCCTTTCTGTTTGCTGAAGTGATGATGTCAAAGAAGTTAATATTTTTCAGATTCATGATGGGAACAAAACAGAAATCAATTCTGCGTATCTTTTTTTTCCAATTTTAAGATTGATCTGCCACACATTTTTTGTATCGGGTCACTCACAGATGGAGTGTGAATCAAGGGCAGATAACTCAAAAATTAGAAGGGTGATCCCAAATTTGTTTCCGTTTAAAATGTTTCTGTTATCATATTCTAATAACATCCCAAGTTAAAAGAAATTCTATTGAACAGTTTTAATTTTGCCTATATGTCTATATGAAAACTCCGGAAAACGTCTTTAATATATTTAGTTTATATATAATTCATTTTAGTTCGATTATTATTCATGATAACCGCCGTATGAACACATCTGCGGATGTTTCTAAATTCAAAATTTCACCATTTTCGTGTTAAATGTTGAATTCTGCTTAAGCCGGTGCTAGGGGCGTGGACGGTAACTTTTACACTTTTCAGTACCGTCCATGAACAGGCTCAACCAATCCGAGCCTGCAACATTTTCAATTTTGTTGTATTGAACTTTCTTTAGGGATTCTGTTTTTCTCTATTTTGTTATTTATAACCATACATTGTTCCTTTTATAGACTATCAACTTATTTGCGGCAAGACTATGCCAGCGTAGAATCCTTCAAAACAACCTATTGCAAATAATATGTTAGTTGCAGCCGTTGCGCCAAAAAATCTACGTTTCGTATTTTAGTCATATCCCTGGTTCCCTTTCCAAATTTGGTTCCCGTCGTTAGAATGTAGACTGGCTCATTGATACGTTATTTATTGGATACATAAAAAAGATGAAAATGAACAGAATATTATATCTAACTTAAGTTAAACGATTATTTTAATTCCTTAAAACTCGTTGACATGTTGTGTATCAGAAAAGCTATTTTTATTTGAGGATCTGAAAAACAGTATAATTTCGTTAAAAAAAATAAAGACTAAAATTTTCCCGATTGCTGAATGAACGCATGCATAACTACTAATCAAGGTTACCGCTAATATTGCTCATCATTTGAGACCGTCCATTTATTACTGCAATTATCTGAACGGAAAATCTTTTAAAACAAAAAAGAGCTTAGTTCAAAACTTTAAAAATCACAAGTACATGCATTTGTAAATTTAAACATTTTAAACAAATTAGCAATTTTTTTCAGATTGTATCAGTATTTTGTAACAAAACTATCTGCCATATTCTTTTAAATGTAGCCCTCTTCATGGAAATTGATATTCGTATATTTGTAAAGAACATGAAACAAAAACTGAATAAAATTTCAATGGCAAAAAGGAGACAATTGAAATCCTTTTGTATCTATCGTTGTCCATTGATTAGCATCTACGTCCTTAACGATGATTTTTGCATATATCTTTTAAGTATTTTCATCTAAGTTGGTTATGAACGTATACAATAAATCCTAATTTCAAGTAACACTTCACTTGTACGACAGTCCATTTTGCAAGGTTCAATTATGAATTTAGGATTAAAATTCATTAAGGTTTTAATCTTTTCTACAAATGTCATGTTTACATTTGGAGACAATAGTTGGATTTGCACGGCAAAGGCAGATTCAATTGCGTCTTCTTCAGCCTTTACAAACCTGGAGAAAAGGTTCAAAGCGTTGGAGATGCAAATGAAACAGTTCCAAAGGCTGAGCCAAATGAATGGGATAAATACATACACGACAATCGACGGATTTCCTAAAGGTACGGTGTTTCTACTAGCATAATATTATGTTTCAGGATGAAATAGTCCTATCAATTGAAAAAAAAGTTGTTAATTTGTCTAATAAATGTAAAATTAATCATTTCTCCCATTTAGATATCAAATGTTAAGGTCATTTATCATTGTTTTACAAGATATTAATAACTATTATGAACAGAACATAAAGCAAACGCATCTAAAATTAAGGATATGTTGCCAGGTAATTGATAGGTAATTTTAAAACAAAATCGTTTTCTTTCAATTAGAATGTGAAGAAATTTATGAAAATGGTACACGAACTGATGGCATGTATATGATCTCGCCTGACGGAAGATGTCCTTTTCTTGTTTACTGTGACATGAAGAATGGCGGCTGGACAGTTATTCAGGTAAGCAATTACATGTGAACAATACGAAGTTATGCTCATTTATTTTAACATTAACAAAACAATTGATAAATACTTGATTAAAGAACTTGGTCCTTATATCGGCGGTGATGTTTTATTTTATCCCATTATTTCAAATAAACATTTTCTTTTTTTCAGACCACTAGAGGTACATTTTCTAAACTTCACAGGGTTGATTAGTGCTCGAAAGTGATTTAAATGGCCCCAATATGATTCATAAAACAATTAGAAAATAACTGAAATTTAATAGTAATTTGAATATAATTACTTCTTATTTGGCAAAATCTAACAAAATGGAATCATTGAATTGCAAGAATTCTATTGTTAATTCTATCAATTAAGAATTTACATGCCAAAATGTTTATCTTCAGTAACACGTTATTTACTTTTATCGATTTCAAACACATTAAAAATGTATGTGATATTCTTTTTAAAATATATTACTAATATATACGTTTGTTTTGTAAAATTAATATATACATGTAGTATATTTGTAGCATTCTGTATGATTTATACTTTGTTCAAGTCAAGATGAAATTGTGTTCTGTATAAGAATATCAAAGACGCTCAAGATAGACTTAAAAATGAAATATTTAAAATCCTGTCCTCAGAATGCTTAGATTATTGCATGCGGTACCATCTTGTTGTCCACTAAAACCTTACATACACCATACCCCTGATGTACAGACTGACTCTCCGTATGTTAATACCGACTTACACAGAAAAAACTCATTTTTTCGTTTTTAAAATTTGTTTGACAAATTGTCAGTTTTAGCTGTAGAAGAATACATCAAGTGCCATGTCGTTCATTGATTCAGTAGCATCAGTCTCCCGTAAGCTAGCTTTGTATCTTTCCACATGAAAGAATCCAGTCTCCGGCGGGATTCGAACCACATCGGCGAATCTACAAAAAAAATGTAGTCGGCGACCAAAGACACTCAACCAGGGTTGCCTCGTTTTAGCATACATGCAGTATTGTCTACAAGACATTACAAAAGTTTTATTAATTATATACTTTCGAGCAAAATGGCCCCTGCCTGGAAGTTTCCTTGTTACCATATTTGACGTTTATAGTCAATATGTCTATGAAACCTCTTCTCGGAAACTACAATACCCAGACCTTAGCTATTTTGTATGTAGCATCACCTTGTTGTCCGATACAAAAGTCAAAATTTATTTGTTACGGCGGTTGCCTAATTTATATAGTGTAAGACATCTATAATAGGAAAATATATTGAAATCTTCTTGTGTAAAAAATGTCCACACAAACCTATCATATAGTTTATGAAGACCTTCATAGTAAACATGTCGTAAAAATATTTCCCTCTGAAACTCTGATGCACACCGCATAAATACTTTTGATGTAGCATCATTTTCTGCTCCTCTACGAATGTTATATTCCTCTCGATTTTCAGTTTGTCCGATTCTTGTGGACTTCTCTAAATGTTTTGAAAATTATAACAAACTGATGTGACCTAATAATTGACTTTTTGGGAACTTTTGAAATTGGGAACTTTTCTAGCAATTTATCTCAGGTGAGCGGACAAGGGTCATCATAAATTTGCATAAAATTTTGCAAAATTTCTCTCATAGTTTTATCTTACTGGTATTTCTTTTTTTGTATTATAATTATATGAACATTTAGTTTATATTATTTTGTTTTTGTCTAGCGGCGCGTTGACGGACGTATTAGCTTCTACAGACCATGGAGAGAGTACGTTACTGGGTTTGGTGATATTGACGGGTCGTTTTGGCTTGGCCTGGAGAAAATACACCGCCTAACAAGAGACGGATCTCGGATATATTTTGATATGGAAAACTATGACGGTTCAAGAGATTATGCGCATTATAACGTTTTCACCGTTCACGAGGCAGCGACAGCATACAGAATGAATGTTGATGCCTTTGGATACAGGGGTTCTATCAAAGAGCTCCTAAGTTACCATGACAACCAACGATTTTCTACCTATGACAGAGATAATGATGATTCCTCATCTAACTGTTGTAAAGACCTTGATGGAGGTGGATGGTGGTATAAGGCATGCTACAAGCTTGGCAACTTTAACGGGGTGTATGGGAAAAGAGAGATGGGAGGTGTAGGTTATTACACAGGGGTTGATGTACAGATTAGGAATGTTGAAATCAAAGTGAAAGCTATGCACGGTGTTTGTTAATTGTTTGCTATTTGAATGTTAGTTCTAATAAAGTTTTTGATTTGTTTGTGATGGAGAAACGGAATGTGTGAAGAGGCCATGCTGTCTAGGAACTGTTTAAAATACGTAGTTTTGATTATCAAAGCAAACATACAAGATTTTTTTTTATATTCTGAAATAAATCTATGCATTCCATGCATTTTTACTTTTATAATCTCAACATTTTTATTGCTGTTGTACGCTGTTCCGTTCGGACACTTTTATTTCGTCTTTACCCGCGATGCACAACGATACAAGGGTAGAAAACGCGATGGTATATGACATAATAGTACATATTTACCATCAATCTATGAGTTCTTATTTTTAAACTCCGCACTCTTTCTATATGCGTGTCTATGAGATCTACTTCCTATCAAGTATCAAATTGATATCTCAAATATTCTTTGAGTAATTAGTATTTGAAGCATGAAAAATAACACAAAAGGTTATTACTCAAAAATATGAACAGTAAAGTTGTCATCCAAATGGACACTACATATGAAGTTTAAAGTTAATACATTGTATCTCAAATAAAACAAAAGAAAGAAATGCAAACAGAACCATTTATTTAAGAGTCTTTGATCTATTTCTTGGATTATGTTACAAATGTAAATATAAAGATAACAGGTTTTATTATTCATAGTTAGTATTTTAACTTATTTTTACTATATTTCTTATGTGCACAGGTTATAGAGATGTTTGCAATGTTACGACGGTGAAAATGCGAGGGTACGATGGTGGAATAGCGATATAAATAACATCGCGTTTTCATGACTGTACCATCGCAAAATTGCGACTTCGCCATCATAACATTGTCTTTTCATTAGCGCACTATCGTGTTTTCATCATCATCCCATTGTGCCATCGCGTTTTCACCATCATCCTGTCGTGATTCGCGGGTATGGACAAAATAAAAAAGCACGTTATCTGTCCCGAAACAAAGGTAATTATCAACTGTCTTAAGCAATTCAATCATTATAAGATACTGCAAAAGTAATGTTTCAAAATTTCATGATCAAGGCATGCGCAGAGTTTTTGTTGATATATACTTATTTACCGCTCGAAAATATTATGTTATCTCTATTTTATATTTGCCATTATATTCATATGGATCGATTATTTTGTCAAACAAGTTTAGAATTTTAAAGCAGCTAGCAGAAAATTTGCCAGCTTACTAATATTAAAATCCCCCTTCATAAACATTATATAGTGGAGGCACTTCAAAATGTTCATATTTTAACATTATTGCTCTAAAAAAACAGTTCGCTTTTCCACCAACGGGAAATCCCTTCCTTTATTATAGTACGGAAATCTTTCATCCGGTTCTTTCCTTGTATCACGTGATTGTACAGGACAATTTCGCGACCTGTGGTCCGGAACGCACGGAATCCGGGATAGTATCAAACATATAGGAAAACGAATAACTGTTTTCGTTTTTATATTTGTACAATGTAGTAATTTATGGTACTAAAAATAAATGATTAATTATATCATATGTATGTTGACCAATTTATCGATTTAATCGTAAGCTTGAAATATAGTGGCCTACTCAATTGCGAAAATTGATATATGAATCCGGGCATACCGGATACCGTTTGCGAACAAATGCTACAACGGTTTAAGCAAAGGCTACAACGGTATAAGCAAAGATGGAAAATTTAATCAGGTTGTTATACAATGTTATAGAAGTAGAACAACCGAGCTTTTATAAGCTACTAAGATAGCTTCCTCATCTAAAATGAACCAATGTTAATCATAGGAATATGATTCAAACAAAGATATTGTTTAAATATATACGATAACTTGCAAGTTTGTAAATTGTTATTGACAATGTAAATAGCCATTTCAGATATAGGGTGTCTTACTATATGTCGGACCAAATTTAATGTTAAAACACGTTAAAGACATTAAAAACGTAATAAATGGTATTTTCATTACAGAAATCTTGCAATTTTATTTAAATGCAAATACATCTATCATAGTTCTAAATAGTACACCGAATTTAAGAAATATCACGGGAAAATGTATTCGCTGACATAAACAGTTACCTTTAATTGTGGATGTTTATTTGTGAATCGTAATGAGTGATATATATTTTCATTCTTTCCGTTCTTTTGAGGAGTTTGACGGGGCCGATAGTCCCCCTCATATTTCTGTTTGTCTATCATTGCTCCATTTAATAAGTAATAATAAGCGCATCGGAACGTGAGATTATTTGATTTGTACGAGAAGGCGTAGCAAAAATAAACACACGTTCCCATTCGTCCAGAAAAAATGGGCCATTCATCGGGCATGCTTTACACAGACAGTGAGAGCGGGTAAGTATTAGAAAGAGCATCGAAACACGAGGCTATCTGATTTGTACAAGGGGGCGTAGCCCCCGAATATAAATCAGATTGCCGCGTGTTTTGATGATCTTTCATTTTTGTATCGTAGTCAAACATACAAACACATTCCCTGATACCAAGATATGAAACCCCACAAAAAAGGAACAAATAAACGAGCATCTGAATATGATATTTCCATTGCTATCCCTTTCTCTGTCGTCACAATATGTAAACCCCGGACAAAATGAACCAATCAATGGGCATGATCTGGAGTGCGGGTTACTAATACCTGCACTCCAGTTAACGCACTGTGCATGTATATGTAAACGATTTAACTCTGTCACATTTTCAACAGAAAGGTCCCCAAACTATGATGCAAACTAATGTTAACGCACTGTGCTTGTATTGGTATACGATTTAACTCTGACACGTTTTCAGTAGTAAAGTATCTAAACTATGATACAAGGACAAGAACGATAATCGAGTATAAATCAGATTGCCGAGTGTTTTGATGTTCTTTCTATTTTGTATCATAGTCAAATATAAAACCACGTTCCATGTCGTCACAATAATAAACGCCAGGAAAAAGAAACCAATAAAGGAGCATCTGAATATGACTTTACTATTGTTATCTCTTTTCCTGTTGTCAGAATTAATAAACCCCTAAAAAATAAGAGCAGCGAGTATGCTCTAAACAGTGACCTAACACATGCGCACTTCATTCCAATCCCAAAATTATTTACATTAATAAATAAGTGACAAAATTTTCCTGTCTATATGATAAAGTAGAGCGTTTTATATTTTGTTGGTCGGCAAACGATGTTGAATAGTTAATGTGATATATTTGTATCCTATGACTGACATTTGACTGAAATGGAATATTTGTCACAACTTTTATCCGCCTCTCATTTGGCTAAATACATTTAAAAGATACAACAACTATTTTTATCAATAACGAAAATCACAATTTACGATCAAGAAGTAATTGTCGTATATTTAATGTGTTTAAACGATATGCAAGAGCGACATGTGCTGAGCTATATACCCCCCTACATCTGCGAAGGGTACACCCAAATCCGCACAATAATTAATTTTTCATGATGACAAGTTAACTAATTCCGGGCGTAAGTCAGTGCGGACGGTAGAGAGGAAAGTAACTCCGTCGGGAGGAACCAAGAACCAAATAAAGATATTGCCGATTTGAATATAGTTGCCATAAAAAACTTACTAAGTAAAGATATTTTAGTGGTACATATTTAAAACTTCTATATTGTCCGTTGGGCACGCTGTTCGATTAAAGGTCATTTTAGTAACCACTGTACATTATAGTGATGTACTTATATTTTAGTGCATCACAATTATTTGACAGGCTGTAACACATAGTTTAATAATATTTTATTGCAACTAATCTTTACATAAATACTCGTATATTAAAGTTACATGAATGATACAAAAATCGATATTTACAAAGAGGTATAGTGCAAATGGGTCGGGCTACAAGTTATGACGACATTAGCAACAGCCCTCCCCACAACGTCAGTATTTTTGATATCATATTTATTCCGGTACTTTCATGCAATTATTTTTTAACACATAATTAACTATTGAAGTGTTGGCTTAAATACATTTATATTAATATGAAAGCATCTGCATCTATTAGTTCTGCATTTTAAACAAGTGATAGAAAGCAAGTTAAATTGTTGTTGTTGCTAAAGAAATAGTCTTATAAGTATTTTGATGATGGACCACGCAATCAGAAAGACGGCTGGATACAAATTAATTGACCTTTAAGTTGACACTCATCTGTACTGTTCTGTCGAGAATACTGCATATGTAGTTCAACTGATTGTTGTCCGGAAAAAAACTAAAAAAAACAACAACACGGCTTTTATTGTTTATATGCACTCCCTCCGATAAAATGGTACCATTTATATGACGATTTATGAGCAACGTAATGACGTCATCCAGAATGTCACTCACTCATTTATTGGTGTTAGAAGGATATCATATAAACATACATTGATTTATTATCTAACACTGATGTTAACACTATTAAAGTGTTACCTTTGAGTGCATTACTGACTTATCTGTGATTAATTATATTTGATAATTTCATAGTCAAAATTATCAAAATATATTTTCACTCTTTTAAATGTTGAAATTACTTTTAAAGATTTGCCCTATGTAGTACTTCACTTTTATTTTCGCTTATAATTCCGACATAATCAAGCCTGATTAGAGGAAAGCAAAGCTGAAATTGATAAATGACATAAATTTCAATCGTATTCAAAAATATAAAATTTACATCAATTCATTCAATTTACCAGTCACTAAATATCGTCTCTAATTTTGAATTTTATTATAACAGTCTGATACTTATACTTTTTTCCACATGCAAAGCTGCCCTTAATATGACATATGGGCATATTTCAGTAGCTAACACGCAATGAATGTGATGTAGTGTGTAAAAGCAATGAAAGTCATCAGCCAGAAAGATAAGTAAATAACCCAGCGTTCGTAAGACAGCCTTTAAGAAAAGTCCATGCTTCCCAAATTTCTAGTCGCTTCTTGAAAGTACACACATCTGTTAACAGAACAGAACAGAACAGAACAGAAATTTTATTCAAGATTTGTACATGGTACATCATCTTACAATATGTACAATTTAAATATATACTATACAATAGTCACATGACATTTAATGTATATAAATATAGCTATAATAGATCTTAACATACATACTGTTAACAATGAAAATATAGACAAAGAATACAACATGAAATATTCTATTTACTTCCTACATAGAGGATTAACCATTCATTATTACATATTATAAGACATGGATGTTCTATAAGCCATAGCATCTCTGATAAATTAAGCCAACTTACACAATATTTTCTTATTATTACAATTTAACAATTCAATAAATTTGAACATACTTGGTCTAACATAGTAGTATCTCTTAATATATTTTTTACGAATTTCAAGAAAACAGGTACATACTAATATAAAATGGTATTCATCTTCAATATCACGAAGGTTACAATATATACAATATCGTGCATTTCTAGGAATTCTGTTTACACCATAACGTCCGGTTTGTATCAGTAATGCATGTGAAGACATACGTATTTTACTTATATAAGTTCTAAGATTTCCTGGTATAAGATCTAAATAATGTTCATAACCAAACCCACTCTTCAAATTATTATACAAATTCAAAACTGGGCTACCATTAATGTCAGAATGCCAGTTTTGTAAAAAAGTTATCTATTACACGTTGCTTTAATTCGCAGATAAAAGATTTATGACAAACACAACCTTGATTCTCCCATACATCCATAAAACCATAAGTGTACAACATATCTTTGACATTAGATAACCAATTACGATTACCACTTGTACCATCATTATAAGACATATGATATATTTCTTTCAAAATAATATTATCAGTTTGTAGTAGCTTTAACCAATATTTTACAATTTTTACATATCTTGTTACAAATAATAGATAACGTCCGAGTTCTCCGTAAACAGCTGCATTACATGTATTTAACCTAACATTTAATATCCTTTTACAAAATCTGAGATGTACTCTTTCTATTTCCTTTGACTTACTGTTACCCCATATTTCAGATGCATAACAAAGAATAGAACCTACAAAAGAATCAAATAACTGGCATAAGATTTTAGGTTTTAAATTGTATTTCTTACAATTAATAAGTAAAATATTCAAGGCCTTCATAGCTTTTCCAACTAACTGCTCTTGGTTTAAAATAAATGTGACAGTATAGTTAAAAATAACACCGAGGTAATTAAAATCATTCACAACATCTAGCTTTATGTCATTATACAAACATTCTTCTTCTGGTAATAACCCACCACGTTTCCTAAAAACAACCACTTTAGTCTTTTCTACATTGACTTCTAAACTCCACTTTTTACAATAAGTATATAAAAGACTTAAACTTGTATTTAACTCTGAAACTGAATTACCTAGTATAACCATGTCATCAGCAAAAAGTAATAGCATAAGTATAATGTCATTAATTTGAAGGCCACTACTAATATCTTGTTCTAAGAATAATTCTACATCATCAATAAACAACGAAAATAAAATTGGCGAAATAACCTCCCCTTGACGTAGTCCTATAGCATATTCGAAAAATTCAGAAAAGGTATTACAGTGTTTTACACAAGATTTTACCTTATTATACATATCTTTTACTATACGTAGAAGTTTACCTCTTATACCAAACTTATATAATTTCAACTATAAGGCATTTCTGTAAACACAATCAAAAGCCTTTCGGAAATCAACAAATACACAATATAAACGTTTATTTTCATTTAAATATTTTTGTACTACAGACAACAATATATATAAAGCATCAACAGTAGATTTTCCTTCACGGAATTCAAATTGAGCATCAGATAATACATGATTTTGTTCACAATAATTAATTATTCTCTTATTGATAACTGATGTAAACAACTTTGACATACAACTAACAAGTGTTATACCTCTACAATTGTTAGCGTTATCAGTGTCCCCCTTTTTATGTAACGGTATAATAATACCCTCCGTCCATGAATCCGGGAAAAAACCATTATCAAGTATACAATTAAAAATATCACAAATATGGGACGCTAATATGTCGATTGATTCAATAAAATACTCGTTTAACAAAAAATCTTTTCCAGGAGACTTTCCCCTTTTTAATGATGTAACAGCACCGATAATTTCATCCACAGTAAAAGGTTTATCCAAAATTGCCTCCCCTTGCTCCAAATCGTCAAAATCGTACCCTGACACAAAGCTTTCAGATTCAATATTTTTAGACTGTAAAATATCATCACCTAATTCTGAAAAATATTTGAAAAAATCATCAATAGAAATATTGTTTTTAACATTATTATTACGTTTAAAATATTTCCAAAAATCTTTGGGGTTCGATTAACGCAACATTTCAATCTCTCGGATCTTTGAAGCTCTATTACGACTACGCTTTAATTTTACAGTCTTTTTGTAGTTATGTTTTAATATACACAATTCTTCCCTATCAATATTGCTTTTTGTCATATTGAATTTACGCAAAGCGTTTAAATAAGTGTTTTGCGCCTGAACAATTATTTATTGTCTGTAACAATCTTCTAATATGTTTTCTTTCTTTTGAAGTTGTGAATAGATGTAAAATTATCAAATTTAAATTAAATCTCTCCTTATCAAACATATTATATTCTTTCCTCACGTGAAATATAAAACTGTTAAAATGGCGGTCAATTAAGATATACTTCCACCGTAGTTATTACATGAAAAACAAGCGTTGTCTTGTGATAAAAAGCTCGAACATGTACAAGTAGGGCAAAAATATAACTTAAAAAATAAAACCAAGTTGGATAATGTTGAAAGTCATGTATTATATTTGTTGGTACTGATAAAATGAATAATAATTATACTATAAATGTAGGTAAATAGAATTTTCATATTCAAAATATGCTTTCTTGTTCACGTCTGACGAATATTTAAGTTATGATACAGGGTCGTGTAAAACCAAGCACGTTCTCAGTGTGATATATTTGATCGTATGATTGACATTTAAATGGAATATTTGTTACAAACTACAGGTGTGTTTTTCGCAGCAAAAATGAAATTGTTAAATTTTCCGTAATTTGTAGAGGTTATTAAATTGTGAGAAACCACATACTAGTATTACATAGTAGCTGATAACATATGAAAGGCATCTCTTTAAACTCATCACACTAGGAGGTGTTAATATAAAATGTAATACTAGTTCTCTCGACGTCACTCTCCAGCGTTAAAGTCCAGTTCTGATTAACGGTACGTAGTATGGTACGACTGTGTCAATTGTATTAAATACCGTGTTCATGTATTTGCATCTACGTTTAGATTGTTTATTAAGGAGCACTTTTTCACAACTTTATTACGACATAGACGGAACTACGAAACGTATGCTGACCCCCATTTTTTTCGCTTGACTGTGTAAAAAACTTTAACATCGTTTTATTTGTCTTTAACCATATATAAAATACAACTATATTTTTTGTTATTGCTAAAAATCACATTATACTGTCAAGTTATGTTTGTTATTAAGGTCATTTTTGAAAGTGTGTATTTTACTCTACATTTAAATAGATATATTTTTAAACAATTTAGCCTCTTCCCCAACGCCAGCTAGTTAGTCATGTGACCAGGTCGTTGTGACTTTGACCGTTGACTTATTAGTGACCCAAAAATCGAATACCGACATGTGGAAAGGAATAGACCCTCACATATTCGAAGGTAGCACACTATTATACTTTCTGTGATGACAAGTAAAGATAGTGTCATGTGCAAGTCAGAGAAAAAAATGGACATATTTGGGAGGAACTCAGTATTTTTATAAATAAACAACAACAAAAACAACAACAACAAAAACAACAAAAAAAGATCACACACACGTATGCACGCACGCACGCGCGCGCACGGACGCACACACACAAACTAAAAATGCCGTCAGCAAAGTAAAATATTGACGACTAACTTAGTACCGATACTGTGAGAGGTCTTCTAATATATCCGCTGAACACTGTGCTCGATTACTTTTATTTTAGTGCATTACTGCCTGTTCTGTTCTGTTCAGTATTTTTGTGATGGACCACACAAAAAAACCCATGGATACCCATGAAATGGAATTTAAGTTGACACTCATATGCACTGTTCTGTCGAGAACACTGCATATATTGTTCAACTGATTTTTAGTCCGGATGAAGATAATGTGTTGTTATATGATTAAGCAAAATCTCCGAAGAAGCAGAAGCAAAATTTTGTCAATAAATAAATATTCCAGAATCAGGTATCTGGATACAAATAAACGTTGCGACATGTAGCAGTATCACAATTTCATAAATGTGTTGAACTGTTAGAAAAAGGGGCATCCGTGGCCGATTGGTTAAGGTCGTTGACTTCAAACCTCTTGCCCCTCACCGCTGTGGGTTCGAATCCCGACAGGGACTTTGGAATCTTTCATGTGAGGAAGCTATCCAGCTAGCTTACGGAACGTCGGTGGTTCTACTGAGGTGCCTGTTCGTGCCTGAAATAATGCACGGAAGGGCACCTAAGGTCCTCCTCCATCAGTAAAGCTGGAACGTCCCCATATGACCTATATACGATTTTTTTTTGAAAACTTAAACATTAACTTTTAACTAACAAAATCTTTAATTTACTTGCAATTTTCGAATAAAAAACGAGGTATTTTAAAAATATATTTCATCCAAACTAATAATTACTACAAATCGTCTTTCGGAGAATAACCTTGAATATCGCTATCCGGTTATCTATTAAAGACAAAATAAGTCAATTTAAAAGAAACTTCACAGAGGAAGAATGTCCCCCGCCCATTTCTTTATTAAAAAGAAAGAAATAACCCTTAGATATTATAGAAAAAATACTTATTAAATGTTTTTTTATATATTAAACAAAACACGAAATTTATTAATTGTTGGATTTGAATTAAGACGAAACTTTGATATTTATTTAAGCAATAAACAATATTTCAAACTGGACCTATAAGACTTAGTGTCTGTTAATTGCTCCTGAAGTAGATATTATTTATTTTTGTGGTAGTCTTATCAGCGTTTGAGTAGGAAAATTGAAAAAGCTGCGTAGAACGTTTTATTAATTTGGTAAGACACAGGCACTTGAAAAAGTAAATATTCTAACTTTAGTCTATGGTGAATAGACCTCTCAGGTGGCCCTTGGTACAGTTTCTAATGAACAAGACAGACCATTGACTCCACACAAGCAAATAGTATTGATAAGTCAAACCAGGAATAAAACTTCTTTACTCAATCCAATATAACCGCCTTAAGTTATCCCAAAGTTAATATTTTTTGATGACAAAAAAGGACAGGAAAAAAGGACAGGATGGTTCACAAACAACCAAACGCTCGTAACCGGAAACATTATATTGACAACATTTGAAAGGAGTTTTCTGTTAAGATGATATAATGCATAAATATAAGTTTATAAAAAATGGTCATATTCACAGTGCATAGTTGTTGCAATTACTTACAATAAAGGCATATAAAATCGGTTGAATTTTTATTTTGAAGCGTACTTTGAAAGTACGAAAGATTTTCCAAATCGCTAAGCAATTTCTCAAAATATGTTCATCTTCAATCAAATAAAATTTGCATCGTGTTACTTGTGACGAATAATGGGTTCACTAAATCGAACCTTTTATAAACAAATACAATAGAAAGCGTTAAGTTACCCAAGTACTTTGAACACAAAGAAGATTCTTTAATGCATATTCATCTCCAGCGGCGGTAGCCCCGTACAATTGCCGTTGTCAAAAAAACGGAAGTAATACAGGTCGGTATTACCGAGATGTGATACTAAACAAACTTAAGAAATATTATCAGAAATGATGCCCTTTTTCATTTTTTAGGCATGTTCATCTACCTATTAATGCTTATTTTGAGCTTTTGAATCGAAAAAAGGTTATTGTCTTGCCAAACCCACCATACTCTTTAGATCTAGCCGTACCCTAAACTTAAAACGATTTATCTTGTCGTCAATATTTGTACTGACGGACCCTTGGCAGCCATCAGCCAGTGCCTCATAGATCTACCTAAATCAGCATACCGTGACGCATTTTATAAATTTATTCAGAGATTACAACAATGTATCTAAACCGTGGAGAATTTTTGAAAGGGATATAAATTGACTATTTGAGCGGAATACTAGTGAGATATTGTACAATACACAGAACATAAATCATCAAAAAACCCTTGTATCTTTTTAATCTACATTTACATTTTATAATACAGTGATATACAAGACGAAATGTTTAGATCAACGTGCATAAATTTTGCAATAACTATGAAACAGCTAGTTACGTTTCCAGTATTATTGTACATATTTATATCAAATTTACTTGTTTTTGATTATTCCCCGATGTGCTGTGAATAAAGTTTCTTTCTTGACATGATCAAAACAGTTATTTTTAGAAACAATATGACATGAGAAAGATATTGAATAACGTCATTCTAAACATTTTAAACATTCAGTCGGCAACTATTGGAATATTGCATTATTTGTTTTTCGTTTCAAAAGCTTAAATTCAAATTTTGTTTGTTGCACAATTGTGTCCGTTTTTTGTGTGTTGTTTTTTTCTTTTGTCTTTTACTTTTGTATTTTTTTTATTCTTTGACACGTTCACGTGTTGATATCCGACTGAAATGGATGAACATGTATATATACAAAAAATCATGTGCTAAAATGACACTTCAATACGTAATAAAGTAGATCAAAACTGTTTGTTCATTTGTTATATTTTTAGGCCCGTTTTCGCACATGATTTCTTTGAACTAAGCGGAAAAACATTTTAAACACCATTTTCCATAGGGGTTTTGTTTCGTTTCCCGGTTTTCCTGATACATTTTGCTGCAATATAATCCAGATAATGCTTAACTTTAGGAATCGGATATGGAATATAAATTTGTTTCCTTCCACAATTCTATCAAATGTGAAGTTATAATGAATAAAGTGGCGTCTTATCAACTTAAGTAGCTGATATAATTAATTTAGTTGTCGAGTGACTACCGAGCAAAGTTTCATTTCTGCGGAAGTTGAATGTAAGTTCATAAAGATGAGTAGTGCATATGTCACCAAGTAAATGCTTGTTCAGGAAACAGAGCTATGAATGTCTTTTATATGTATAGAAGAAAAGTAGCTAGGATAAATAAGATAGTTGAGATGCTACCTTGTATACAAATTATTTTCTCAATATATCTTATCTTAAAGCAACACAGCCGTCTGCAGAAAAGCGAGAATTTAGGACAATTATCCAGTTTATGATAATTATATCCTAAAAAAGCGAGACATAGCCGGTTTATGTTGTAGTTACGTTTTTCCGTAGCATAATCTCTCTCTCTCTATGATTACTAGCACAAACACACTGTAAGGGTGTGTCAGTATACTTTACTATATTCTTCACTCTTGTAATAAATGCATTAGAGACTTTTTAAGAAATGAGAATATTGTGTTATATAGAAAAGATATACATACAATGCAAAAGTATATGTTTTTAGAATGTATTAGAACGTATACAAGTATGCCAATCGTTTTAAATCAGATTTTTTGTTGACATGAAAATATTGCGTTATTCAGTCCAAGCAATACTTCATAACAAACGGCGTTTTGGTGCCGTGACCAGGGTGACGATTGCAAATACAGGGTTTTCGCGGATCATAACGACGACGAAGGCTGTTAATCTTCTTGGCAAATAAATCAGGTGATACAGGCATGGAACCAGTGAGTTTCTTTGTTATGTTTTACATGTTTCAAAACCGTACGTTGCTAGAATATTCGAGGTAGAGAATCGTGCCATGTATCTGACGATATGAAAAGTCAAATTATATTGAAAGATGTTATGCCTTTCGATGAGGACATATGAACCAATTTTAAATACGGATTATAAAATACAATATATTCACAAAATCATTTTACCTATAAACATTCTCTGTGTAAGATTGTTTTACGGAATAATATAAGATACCATTCTCACGTAATTGGCTGATACAGAAAAATGAAAATGCATTTCTTTGCAAACAATGTTTTACATTTTAAATCGTAACGTCGATTAAATAACTGTGTTATTAATGATGGAACCTTACTATCTGAAAACAAAATTTATTGTTTTTAATAAATATTTTTTAACGTTAAAAACAAACAGTAAATGCTCATTCATATGAAATTATTTTCTATAATAATTGCAATTGCAACAAATAAAAAGACCTTCCTTTGAAGCGAGTTAGATTACCTTTATTCAAAGTATGCAAACTGTAAATAACATGTATTATATGATTTTATTTAATCTGTAAATAATGAATACTTTCAAACAATAAGACCGTTTGCAAAAGAAAATTCTACTTTTATATAAGTAACAGTTCAGCATAGGTAAAAGTAATGCATACTACATAAAAGAACATCATAGCGATATAAAGATAATCTTAGTGGTTATAGCTTCAAATGATCGCTAGTTCGTTACATGCGATACAACATCCACGGAAATGTATCAACCATGAAAAGCGCTAGCTAAAAAGCGCGAAATAATTTATAGGAATACAATCTAGTCAATGGATAATTAAAGTACAATATCATTTATAGACGTTTTCAAATTATTAATGCATTTCAATAAATTTTGTTTATATTTCATTTATTTAATAAATTTAATACTAAATAAGAAAATAAAAATAACATACAACTTATTTAATATTCATAAACATTTATAACAGAGTTCAAAAAAAATGAGGTGTATTTTTCGAATAGTTGTGTGATATATATGCTTTATATTCATTTTGCTTTCGTAACATTAATTAATTTAATAAAGAAATTATCATGTAACTAATAGATAAGTTCTTAATTTTCTTAATGACTGATATATATGTCATATATGTCAAATTCGTGATTATATCTTAAAAATAACGGACAATGACATTCACAAGAAATATTCATGTATGCTATCATTTTTATCTGTAATACTTATTTTATGTTAGTAAGAAATGTATGACATACGTTAATTGTGTTTAGAAAATATATTTAAAACCTAGATATTTCCGCTTTTATTTAACTTTATATCTTTACATAATGATAGCTTCGTGTTTTTGTATAAGCTAATATTGTAAAGTTACATAGAAACGGTTCTGTTTATCATTTTTATGAAATTAATATACTAATATACTATATTAATGTATTTTTCAATATATGTTTTATCATTACTTTTAGGAAAATTTTACAAAATCATAATTGTATATTATTCATAGGCTTCCTTTTGTCATGTTGGCACGCGACTCCTTTAGAATTCAAATATAAGACTGATTCTAGCTTTTAGAAAAATATCTGGAAATATTTTAATTGCTTTGATGGATGTCATGTAATAACTGAGAAAAATGTGTTCCCTGATTTTTATTGTGCTTTGATACTTAAGTTTAGAAAAAATATTGAGAAGTGGATGAACATTGCTATGTTACTATCCAGATGTTATATGGAACAATAATGGAAAGGTTTACGAATGGTTTGATAAATATTTATAGATAGTAACATTCTTTTGTCATTCCCATATAACTAGTTAACAACACTAACCACACGGTTTGATAAATATTTATAGATAGTAACATTCTTTTGTCATTCCCATATAACTAATTTACAACACTAACCACAAGGTTTGAAAAATATTTATAGATAGTAACATTCTGTTGTCATTCCAATATAACTAATTAACAACACTAACAACACTATTTGAACAGTTCACGATTTCGACAACAATTAAATATATTCTGTTCTGTAAAAACTATTTTTATCCAATTTTTTTAAAAGTGTCATTATAAGCTGTAAATTTTCATATAGGAACAAAACACGTTTGTGATGATATGACCATATTCCATCTTCCCTGCTTAACAACCACAACCAGCAATCTGTTAATATATTAAAACAACAAGTTCATGTTTAAAATATTTGCCATTTTGCATTATCCGAGTCTTGATTTCTGTTATTAAGCACAGTATTTGGATTACCGATAAAAAAAAACAACAAAAAAAAAAACAAAAAAACTTTCATTTCTACAGTTTAAAAGGAAAAATGATTAACATAAATGCACTTTCAAAGAGGGCATATTTATTAGTTACAAAGATATGTGACATACTATTCAGTATAGTAAAAAAGGTTGTTTATTCATATATACCGGGCCAGAAAAAGCCTTCAAAAATTTATAACGAGTTTCCATTTATAAGAGAAATTTTTTAATAAATTACTAATAAAAAGCGACGTTACGAACAAGAAGTATGATAAAATAAAAATATGATATTCACTATAATACTAATCGGAACATAGCTTTACTCCTAGTCCATTTTAACAGGGAAACTACATGTAGAAGTCACTTTTTACCAGTAATTGGCTTGTATCGGAAAATATCAGTATCCCTCAAAAAGTTTATTACTTGCAATAGTAAGATGTTTAGTATCACAATGTTACTTGAAGAAAACAAAGCATAACAATTTCACACTTTCACTGTTTCAAATCAATAGGAACATTGATAAAAATGCATTTAGTTTTTAAAGACACGCATTTGGTAATATCTTTTATTGGTATGTGACCATTGAAAACTTAATGAAAAAAAAATCACTAGTTTCTCCCATATAAATGTTTCTCTTTGGGGTATTTTGTAGTCTAATTCATATAAAGGAAAGCTTGAGAAAATATATACAGTAAACAAGAGACTTTTTGCGCGTTAATATCATTACCATTATTTATTTGTCGACGTTTCTTTGTGATTCTTGGTGACTTATACATCTCTGCATTCTAGACAGTTCCATCTATAATAAAATATAATATAGATTTAACAAATTCTAAACATATTAAATTGTCGTCAATGTACTTTAAATTTGAAGCAACAATATTGTAGTATGTATCAACAATGTTCACAGAATGCAGCCCCCATAAAATCCGCTAGAGTGGAGCATCCATCAGGGTACCAAACAGTAACTTAACATAACACTTAGAATCAGAGAACGACATCTGAAATATTTGTAGTGGAAAATTGTATGTAAAGAACGAAAAATACCTATTTGTATTGTATTAAGCCAATAGAATGATAACAAATTTAATAACAAAACTACATTCAAGAATGATTTCAGGTATTATTCACGTAACTTCAATAAAAGCCTTTATCGGATTTCCGAAGTGAAAAGGTGTCCAGTTTTCTGTTATTACATTTTTTAATATCGAGCTTTGACGCACAAAGTCTTCGTGTAATAAAGGAAATAAATGATGCCAATTTAGACTTATCATTTAAGCATGTAAACAATGTTTGAAATATATCGTTTCTAATAAAGAATGAATGATTGAAGATGTCGATTCAGATTAATTAACCTAATGTATTATAATATTGCTATTGTTTTATCTATATTTACAAAAACGTGTATCCCTTGAGTCTTAAAAGTCATTTATTGAAATTATCTTTCTGGTAATTTGGCAACAAAATGATTTCTTAGATGCTTATAAAACTATATTACAAATGCATTGGCGAACCAGAATGAAAACTGGACAGATGGTCAAACGGTACAGGAGCTTAATTTTTTTATGTAATTGAACCGCATGCCCGATACGATGTCCCAATACATACATTATTATACAATTATTGACTATTGAGCCATTGAATATGATGTGAAATTCACTGGCAGATGACATATTGACCGAGGCGATAGCCGAGGTCATTATGACTTTCTGCCGGAGAATATCACATCATATTCAATGGCTCACTAGTCAATAATTGTTTTATTATATGAATAGGTTAAGAAATAAAAAAAATTAAAAAGCACAACCTTCTATGCATGTACAAATTTTGCCTCGTTGGAGCGTGGGGGAAAAGACGCACGTGTTAGGTGTGCAACGACTACGCGAACGCTGCGCATACAAAAATAATTCAAGTTTATACTCATCATTGCGGTGTAGCCTTTATGTATAATAGTACAGTAATAATTTTTTAATAAAGAAATATGCGATAAAGAACAAAAAGCAAACATTATTTTTTAATTAACAAGCGTAATTAACAGTATACGGTGTATGATCATTGAATATGAGTCTCAAGTTTTTAGACTGGGAAAATCCACTTCAGCTCGTGAATATGATACTACACCCAGTAAATATGATTTTATAAAAAGTTCTGTTGACTACTGTTTGGACCAATGAGATTGTAGCTATATTTAGATCATATAATAATGAACTATAAAGCAGTTGCAGGCTATTTCGGTCCGCTACTTGAATAACTTAAATTCTGTATATTATTGTCATGAATAAAGTTTACATCTGGACACTTTGTAGTGGTCATACACGGCTAGATAATAGAACATTAAAATAACAAAGAGATATATAAAATTGTTCCAATAAACACAGAATATTACCAGTCTGAGACCGGTTACAAGTACCAGAGAGAAATGGAGATGTTTGTAGAATTTGAAAAGACGACTGAACATTGGTTTATTGTAATGGTATAATTACCTGTATCAGATTTTCTAGACTAATGTGGAAGTCATCAACTGGCAGACAAGTATTTGGTGCCAACAAAACAGCGTTGATAAGTTCTCCTGCAGACCTTTTTGATAACATTCTATTGAAAGAATCAACTGACTTCATTCTATCTTGTGACAATGGCATCGATGCTGATGTAGATATTGTCATTATAAATACAAGTTTACAGACGGAACTTGTAAATTTTGCCATTCTGGAATGAAATGGAAAGAATAATGAAGCTAATCACATACAACACGTAGGTATATAGAGAAGATAAATCATAATTAATACGAAGGGTTACGACAATGCCTCTTTTTTATTTGAGAACATTTGCCAATTTGGTTTAAGTAGCGAAATATATGAAACGATAAACAGTTGAAAAAAGAAACGTTTTCGGACAAAAAGTCGACGACTAAAATTACTTCATAATTGGACTTCCTTTACATATTTTATTTTCATGTAAACTTGATCTTGTAAATCATAGAAATTAATTTTTCTTCTCTGTCACTTTAAATGCAATTTTAGATTTATTTTATTTTGAATAATTCTGCTTTAAGATTGTAACACCCGACGTTAGCTAAACTCACCTTTCGTGTTCCGGCGTCAGATCACATAAATTATGATGGTGCACCATAAAAACCAAATAAAATAAACAAATTCTGATTATGTTTTTAATATTAACTCCATTTTACCCTTGACTAAAGTTCTGGTTCAATGAACAGAGCAGTAAGAAAGTGATAACGTATATGTGCGTAAAACTGACCTTGAGAGCCAGCCGTTGTCTGTATTATGTAAATATCTTTTGATATGTGATATATTCTAGTATTGTGATTTCAAATAAATGCAATGTAAAACCTATATACTGACTATATTTATTAAAGGAAAATGAAAAAGAATCGCTAGTCCACATTTATTATAATCGTGAAAGTAAAAACAGTTTATTGGAAATGAATTCGCTTTTAAGTTTAGTACAATTGAACGAGTATATAGTCCATTCTTATCTGTATAATAATAATATGATGTCTTTTATCAAATAACTATAATGTAAACGTCAGTATTAAATAAGAGAAAAAAGTTTGAAAATATTAAAATATTAAAAGATATATAAGTATAAAACTTACATGATTCCTGTTGTATCTGAACTAATAAAAACTCTATCTATTAAACCGTCGTTTCTGAAGTTGTCTTCACTTTTATACCTTACCTATCCAATAAGATTCCAGCTCTCGTTATAAGGCAGACACACCCAGTGTAGATGTTAACAGGTATATAGATACATTAGTATGTCGTACAGAACGTTTTACCGCTTTCGGAAAGTTACACCGTGTTTCATTTCATTTCGTTAGCATCTCACATTGACATGACTTACCTAATTAATAAGTTAATTTCACTTTTCTCGTTGACTTTTTGTTATAAATAGATACTATGTGTAAATATATATAATGTTTCATATCTATATACGTACTTTTCATCATATAACAACAAGCAGTTTTAACAGCTTAGACGACTAACGATATATATTTTTAGCTTACATTAAACACGTTATTAAAGCCTAACATAACAAGAATTTGTAACAGAGTTACCAATGTCAACCACCTAACGGAAATTTTACACTAAACACAAAATTGTGCTATTTCAAAAGATTGAGGTATGGATCTTGACTTTCAATGTAAACTTTTTATCGATGCTAGATCTGCATATGCCAGTAACAATACATTCATAAAAGGAATACAATGAAATAACCCTTATGTATGTGTCAACAGAAATACATTAGTATACTCGTTTTCACTTATCCTTTCAAAACTACAAAAAGTGGCAAATACAAAATGAATACGGGATATGATAGTCTGTTACATGGTATATTTTGTATCCAATCATCTATCAAGGTATGTGGGCAATTCACAAGTGACATTTAATTTGCATGGGTCTGACTTGGTATCATACCCTGTAATAGACTATTTTAGACTTTGACCTCCAAATGTGACATTAACCTTTGAAGTAGGGGTCTAGATGTTGCGCATGGCGTGTCGTGTTATTATTTTTTAACATTTGGGCCAAGTTATTAAAATATTCCTTGTTTGATGAAATGTTATAAACCGCACACAAAAAATACCCTTGAACAGACCATGGTAAGATATGTCACTCAAGTGTGACCTTGGCATTGAAGGTAGGAATCTGTCCGTTGCATATTTCACATGATCGCATCATTGTGAACTTTTGTGCCAAGTAATTAAAAAATCTGCTAAAAATACAATAAAAGACAATGTTAAAAATCTGGAAACAAAATCTGGATCCATCGGAAGCATTTATCACAACAAAATTACAAGAGAATCGCAGACTCGGTTTGATTGATTCTGTACATAAGCGATACATCCCTCAGGCCCCATAGCACAGATTTGGGCGGTTCTCAATTGTCAACAGTGAAACTTAATAGTGCTGGCATCAATTATCCCACACGACCAGAAAAATATATCAACACTGAAGTTTGTCATCTAAGTGTGGCATTGACCTTCGAGATAATGACCCAAGTGTTGCGCATGACATGTTATTCTCAACATTTATGCCAAGTATTTTCCAAATCCCTTGATGGATGAGAAAGTTATGCACTGGAAACAAAATAAACCCTATAACAGACTTTGTCAATTTTTGACCTCCAACTGTGACTTTGACATTGGAGGTAGGCGATTGCTTTTTGCGCATGACGCATTGTGATACTATTGTGAACGTTTGTGTAAAACAATTTAAAAATCCCTTTATCTGTGAAGAAGTTATGGACTGGACACAAAATATACCCTGTAACAGAACATGTTTTTTTGAACTCCAATTGTAAGCTTGACCTTGGAGAAAGGTAATTAGTATTTGCGTATGATACATTGTCTTATTATTGTGAACGTTTGTGACAAATAATTTTAAAATTCCTCGAACCATGAAGACGTTATGGACCGGACACAAACTATACCCTGTAACAGACTATCTTTTTTATGTCACGAAAATGTGACAGACGGACGGAGCCTATTTTTTTATATCCCCCCTTCTTTCTTCGAAAAAGGCCGTGACATTTTTTTAAATATAATTATGAAATCTCCTATTGAAAAACATGATACAATATGTATCTTTATATTATTGCTTCCGTCATGATCGGTATGCTTTTGCTTATAACCTGGCATAAGATTATAAAAGGTCATCCGGTTGTGCTCATATACTTTTAAAAATGTACAAATATCAACGGACAGTTTAAATAATGTGAGGTTATTAGACTTGGTTGAGTACAATACTCAATTGTATTGGACGAGAACACAGATGCCATACCTAGATTCGTACGAGTAATGATTTCTATGAGAATTCAATGATGTGTTATATTAGAACACCGCATGGTACAAACGTTTAATGTTTATCGGTTATATTTCATAAGTTGTGAATTAATTTAATTCATTATCTTCTTTATATTTGTAGTTCTATTATTCCATATGGCTTCATAATGGTAATGACATAAACATAAAATTTCATTTATTTGTAACAAAAAGAAGACAATAAAATATACATTCATGTATATCAGTTCTATTATAAGGGTAGACAGATATATTTATTGAAATATTTTTATTAACGCTATTTCCTTTATTTCAGCGTCCAAATAAAATATGTTTTATGACACATTAAGGAAACAATTGTTAGATAACGCTCACTATACTTACGATCTGTTTACTATAATGTAAAACAAGAAAAGCATTGATGCAAAGCATCAAAGGGCGTCCAAACAGCAGGTGCAGATGAACTAGTAGATATATGATGACAAGATATTCTTATAAACTTTTCAATAGCTCATTGGGTTTTACCAGAATTGTATATCACTTTTGAATGAACGGACGAAAGACATTGTTCATTATTTATAACTTTGATCGGCATGCTAGAAATTAGAATATTACTTGTTATTTCTTTATGATCGTGGTTATTAATAGCAACGGATATACATGTATACAATCATTTATAATCCATATGTGTAACGCATGATCAACACCATACTTGTGTAATTGTCCCTTATTATGTTATTGCTATTAACGAGGACCCCCTCTTAAGGTATCTGTTCACACTAAGTAACAATATGACACTTGTTATATTACCATGTTGATCATGTTGAGCATAATTGTTTATTATACAATAAATGTAATTTCTATTTTAATAAAAAAAAAATACAGATTTTATGAATATTGTTTTCTTTTCTTTTTTTGTGTGTGTTTTATGCGCTATTTTAATACTGAGTTTTTACGTTTACTACTATTTTAAGAATTCAATTGTCATAATGATCGACGATTATAAGTCAAAACTTAACTGGAAAAAGTCAGTAAATCATGGTTAATCTTTCAATTTATAATATTGTTTATTCTTAAACCATATACATGTACATTTGTATTTTTCTTTATCATTTTTTAAATTATCAATCAATTGAATAATTCATAAAATCTGATTTGTAACTTTGAATAATTCCTCGGAATCTTTACTAAACACGAATAACAAATTATATAAAATGTTTTAAAGTTGATAGTGTCATATTAATGCCATAAAAATGTACATTTTTTTCAATTATTGTACATATTTATTGTTTTTATCTCATATAGATACAATATAACATGCGATTTATGTTGTTGGTTTTTTTTCGAATTGTATGTTTATGTATAATAATAATCAATCAATTCGAGAGTTGATCTGTGTTTATTAATTATTGTAACCAAACTAAGTGACAAACATTCATTTTGAAAAAAAGCTTATTTATCTGTAAAATATTTGTTCTGTTCTGTAACGATATCTACTCCAAAACCGGGAGAGACCGACAATAAACGTGTGGTACTATTCGCCGGTCATTAGTAAATCCCGGGAGAGACCAGGAATTACCGATAGGAGTACAACCCTCTATAAATAGATTTTCGGAATATTTAGGTCATCAACTCATCATTCTATTAACAGCTTTCGGAATAACATACCATAATAACCCACTGTGTACTACAAAATGATAAGCAAAAATACCCCGAAGAGCGCGATTTATTGACGGAAAAGGTTATTTCATTTGAAAATGTTTGCATTGCGAAATTCTCCAGTTCGCCATTCATTGTACATATCGCGACTAATTAATAATCAAGCACCCTCATACCGATCGGAATGATCGGCTTTTATTATTGGCAACTATAAAAGGCTCGAGAAGTTGCTGTCGCCCTTTCACAAAATCTCATTTCATTCCAATAGGCGCCGCGCTTCGGCGCGGACGCCAAACATGAGCAGTTTATGTACCCAACAGGACGCTCATATGATAACATTCTTCGCAAAAACCTGCTGTGATATTCTTAAATATAGAAATAACATGTTGTATAGTAAGAAGAAAAAATTAAAAACATACCACTACTGTGTGACCATACAAACAATCACAACTTGTAACAAGTTTAATTGTTTTGTCACGGGTCGTTTTATTTATTATATTAATTGTTCATTTTGCCGTGCACTGTTCGTCAATTAGTCGCGGGAAAAGAAATCTTAATGTCCGCGCATGCGTCGATTATCGTTTGTCTCCGTTGCGTCTGTTATCGTCTGCTATTGTATTGTATCAGATGGGTCTGTAATGTACGCTTATTAGCAGAAATTCACGGAAACAGGCGAAAAAATTCAACTATGTCTGTATCTCGTGCAATTTTGTGAACTGTTTGTGTATGTCCAATCGTTTTGTACGTTGTATGAAAGAGTTTTGAGAGAAAGTTTTAGATTGGTTTTAACATTTTCTTTCTTCCAATTTCCCGCGAACTTTCCTTCTCCACTTCAATTTGTCTTTATTCTCTTACGAGTTTAGATACACAGTTGTACTTTCATTGATTCTATAAGAATTTAATAGAATTTTTGATAGGAAATAACTTATTATTAAGTTATTTACTTTTTGTATTGAGACGCTGTGGTAAGATTATTTTCATTTTATTCATTTACTTGAAATAATTCTTATTTGCATCGTTCAATTGTTGTATTGTTGTATTTTATGTAATACTATATTTTAATTAACTTGTATTATAATCATGTATTTATGTTTTTAGGCTTTTTCTTCGTATTATATTAAATTGACGAACCTACGCCAGGAGTTTCTATTATTAATTCTACTCTGTGACAGTTTCAATATTTTAATACAAAGTACAAATTATAAATTTCTAATAAATGAACTGGAAATTATTTTTTTTAATAAGTAAGGTTTTGCGACTAGGACTAATTAACACAGTTTCATTTATTGTACAAGTATTACATTTCAACTATGTTTCCTTGTTTTAATCAATTATTCATTAACAAATTATGGCAATAAAATTTTTACTGGTACTTTGGATAATTATTTTTACATTTTGTTTAACTACATATTGTACAAGTAGTTTCCTGTGTCAACGATTCTCTTGTCTCACATAATTCTGATATAGAATGACTGTGTCAGAAAATATGACTTTGCTTGTATAAAGTGTTACAGAGATAAGACCTAAATAAAATAGAATATATTAAACAAAACATAGCTACTGGCACGCAACGTAAAATATTTTGCTTTTACACCAGTCACTCATAGCTATTTGAAAGAGCAATGTATAGTATGTGATAAGGTAGACTTCTTAAACAAAGCCGACTTATTAGATGATGACACGTTACTGTTTATATTAAGATGCTCTCTTGATACTATCGTTTTATTATTATTTTAAAAGGGTATATAATCAAAGGTTAATTTGTATTGTCTTATGTTGCTATTTTAATTTCGTAAAATCTACACGAAGATCTAATTATCTGCTTCATGTGTTTTCTTCTTTGGTTATCGGCAAACAATGAATATTTTTAGTCTTGTTCCCTGCATACGTTTTCTTATTTAGAGTAAGGGGACGGAACTCCTGACTATGAATGTATAAGATGTAATTGTAGATTCTTTTTAGAAAAATAAGTGCGTTGGTTTACCAAATGTATACTTTAAAATTTTGCATTCAATCATCATTTGTATAAGAAATGAATACGATTAAAACATGAATATGTTAACAACCTTTGAATTTGGAACTGTCCATTAAGTATTAAAGGGATTCCAGAATCAAAATACTAAAATAGGCTACCAACAACAGCATGCATAGAGTTTGGTCGGATAGGCTGCACTTATAGGCTGGACTCTACAATAGTCTCACAAATTAATCACTTTTGATACCAAAAGGGTAATATGCTGCAAGGTCTTAAACTCTTTTTTTACATTTTTTTCATCATTTGTGAGAAAAGAAGACGTGCTCTTGTGACAATATAAAAAGGGCAGTGATTTTGGAAAGTGCAACATCTTTCAAGCCCATATCCCTGACTTCATGCGCATTAAGTCCTCAAAATTAAAAGTATTGGTATAGTTGGTCCAAAGAGACCGGAAAATAACTAAAATGACTAAAACTTAGATGAAGGACGGGATTTTATTTTACAACACAGCACACGACACTTTCTGATATCTGGAACGGAGAGATCAGTCGAGAGTAAGGAAAGTAAACAAAAATATGCAGACACATTTTTATTGGGCTAGAAAATTAACATTAATGTATTCAGTAGTCAATAGTTCTATCAAATTGAAATTGCTTAATAATATACATGTTTCTTTTGGTAGCATCATCTTTTCCACCCAGTTTGACATAAACTCTATATCATCTTTTAAGATGTTTTGTAAGTGTGCTAGCAAGAAGACTCCAAGGTGATTCTTATTTTCATTTTATTGTTTATCTTTTTATTTTATTTATTTATTCATTTTTTAATTATATTAAAATCTAAGTATATCTAAAAGATTGAAGACTGACTTTAATTTAAATATATTTGTCATTTGGCCTCTCATCAATAACTTTACCTTCAGTAATATCTCCAACTTTCATTTCGGTCAGGCGATTTAATTGCTTGTTTTGGAATTTACAGTAAGATTTGTTGCAATAATTGTAATTACCCTGTATAATATATCAAACTCGATCATTTTTTTGTAAAGAAAGACCCTCATGTTAATATTGAGTTTTTCAGTTCAAACAGCGGCGTTTTGATGCCGTGGCTAGGATGGCAATAGCAAATAACGACTTTTCGCAGATCATAACGACGATTCTGGATTATCAGTCAACTTGACATGTTTCACTTTCTAGCACAATCATACGTTTCTAGAATGTTTGATAGCTTAGGTTGGGAAAAATGTTATGTATCTGCATATATGTACACTGAATTTAAATTAAAACATGTGCTGTCTTTCGATGACGATACACAACATTTTAAAAAATGGATTGACATGTCAAACAGAATGGCGTATCCATAGTGTTAACAAGCGGACTGTTGTGGTTAGTAGATTAATATTTAGGCAGACGCATTTTGTTTGTTATGATCAACTGATCCATCTAAATTAAAGAAACTGTAGCGTATCACATATCACTTTTTTAAAAAATATATAACATTTGAATGATTTCCATTACAACGTGGACAATTCTAAAATCAAACGACATTTCCTGGCTTTAGAGATTTTATTCGAATTTGTTGGATTTTTTACAATGATCACCAAAGTCGTCAAGAGTTTAAACATTTTCATGCTCCTCATAGCACATGTATTTCCGTAATTTGATTTGTAAAGTGAATCAATCTGTCCTAAACAGAATTGCATAAAATGTGTTTTTTATTTAATTATTGTTATTATTCTGAAAATGACTGTTATAACGACGCCAGAAAAGTAGACAAAATTTCGAATTTCTCATGGTCGAGTGATGCGCGGAAAGCAGGTTTTTGGGCATGAAAACAAACAACGCATCTATTTTTTCGACGATGGTAATAATACAACAGAGAGTGGAGTCGCGGCTGCAGGACATGCGATTCCAAAGTCTAATCATTCTATTAATTGCAATACATTTTGTTTAGACTATTCATTTACAATTAATAACTAATGGAGCAAATAAAAATTCCATACAACATATTTAATATACATTTACATTTGTAATAACGCTAAAATACATTTGCTGTAATTACTGAATATTTTTGTGGTATACATGTACATACTTATGATCTTTTTACATTGAGGTTTTATTGTTGATTAATATCATGAAGGTAAATTACCTTAAATAGATATTTTTCGCACATAAAATGAGGCAGTGTTGTGTTGCAAGCACATATAACAAGAGTTTTGTGTGAAAATTGTACGAAATGAAAAGGTTATCGTGATCTTTACTAATCGAGAGATTTTGCACTCGTAACATAACTTAAGTAAATAAGGAAATTACAACGTAACTAATATATAAGATTTTAATTTTCATAAGGACTGATATAAACATATTGAATAACATAAGAATAACGAAAAATGACATACAAAAGAAATACTTGTGTCTGTTACTATTTTTATTCGTAATTACTTTTTATATGTTAGTAAGAAAATGTATGACATATGTATATTACAAAAGTATTGAAAAAATAAATATAAAACCTAGATATTTACACTTTTATTTCATTTTATAATTTACATAGTGATAATTATGTGGTTTTGCATCAGCTGATATTTATTTTATATTACATAGAAATGGTCCTGGTTATCAAATTAATCATGAAATTAATATATTTTTCTATATATGCTTTATCACTTTCTTTAAATCAAAATTGTGTACTTTACATAGCTAGCCCTATCTCGTCAATTGATTTAAAATTGGTAAAAGACTCCTTGAGAATTAGAATTAAAAAAAACGACTTATTCAAGTTTGCCATTCTGTACTTTTAGAGCAATATCTGGGAATATTTTAATTGCTTTGATGGATGTCATGTAATGACTGAGAAAAAAGTGTTCTCTAATTTTTATTATACTTGTAATACTTTAATTTAGAAAAATATTAAGAAGTGGGTGAATATTGCTATGTTACTAACCAGAAGTTATATCAAGAAGAATGGAAAGATTAAAGAATGGTTTGATAAATTTTTATTGATAGTAACAATTTGAAGACATTTCCATGTAACTATTTAACAACACTACTTGAACAGTTCACGATTTCGACAATAATTTAATATATTCTGTTCTGTACATAATATTGTTTTCCAATCTGTTAAAAAGTGTCATTTTAAGCTGTAAATTTACAGATGTGAACATAAAACGCTTGTGATGATATGACCATTTTCCATCTTCCATGTTTAACAACCGCAACCAGCAATCTGTTAATATACCAAAACAACAAGTTCATGTTTAAAAATGTTGGCCATTTTGCATTATCCGAGTCTACATTTCTATAATTGGATTAACGACAAAAAAAAAAAAACGAAAATCCAAACAACTTCTATTTCAACAGTTTTAAAGAAAACCTGATAAACACAAATAATCTCCCATCCACTTTCCAAGAGGGCATAGTATTAGTTATAAAGATATTTAGCAGTCTTTATAATAAAAACGGTTGTTTATACATGTACATATATACCAAGAGAAAAAAAAAAACTGACAAATAATTTACAACGAGTTTACAATTGTTAAAACTCCATATATTAGAGAAATTTCTTCATAAATTGCGAATAAAAAGCGACGTGATGAACGAGAAGTATTAAAAAATTACGATCAGTATAAACTAAACGGACATAGCTTTATTCCTAGTATGTTTATATAGAAAAATCATAACAGGAAAACTACATGTAGAAGTCACTCTTTACCAATAATTGGTTAGTTTCGAAACTATTAGTACCCCTGTAAAAGTTTATTACTTGCAATAGTAGGATGTTTAGTATTATAATGTTACTTTATGAAAAAACAAAGCATAACAATTTCAAACTTTCGGTATTTTCAATCCAAACAAACATTGACAAAATTGCATTTAGTTTTTTTCAAGACACGCATTTGGTTATACCTTTTTCCGGATGTGTGAACAAAGTTTGATAAAAAAAGCAAATAAATGTTTCTCTTTGGGGTATTTAGTAGTCAGTTTCATACAAAGAAAGCTAGAGAAAGTTTATACAATAAATAAGAAATTTCCAACGTATTAATATAAATACCATTATTTAATTGTCGACATTTCTTTGTGATTCTTGGTGACTTATACAGCTTTGCATTCTAGACAGTTCCATCTATAAAAAATATAATATAGATTTAGAAATTTGTAAATACATTAGATTGTCGTTCACATGTGAGATGTGACTAAATATCAACAAAATTCACTGAATGCAGCCCCTCAAATTCCTATCGAGTGATGCATCCCTAAGGTTACCAAACAGGAACGTAACATAACACTTAGAATCGTAGAATGGCATCAGAATTATTAATATTGGAAAATAATACGAACAGAAAAAATATACTTATTTTCATTATGTTAAGACTTATTTTCATTATATTAAGCCAATAAAATGAGAACAAATTCAGTAAAAAAAAACTACATTCAGAGGGGTTATTTCAGAAATTGTTCACGTAACTTCATTATTAGCCTTTTATCGGAAGTGAAAAAGTGTCAATTTTTCAGTCTTTACAAATTTCTTACAACGAACCTTGACGTACTCACTCTTCATGTAATAAAGGAAATAAATGATGCCAATTCAGACCTGTTAAATAAGCACGTAGTTAAAGTTTCAAAAATATCGTCCCTTATAAAAGAATGAATGATTAAAGATGGCGATTTAGATGAATTTACCTATCATAATATTCCTTTTGTTTGATCTATATTCACAATAAAGCGTATCCCTTGTTTCTTAGAAGTCATTTGAATACATTATCTTTCTGGTAACTTGGCGACAAAATGTTTTAAGATGCTTAAAAAATTATATTACAAATGCATTTGGGAACCAAAATGAACACTGGACAGATGGCCAAGCGGTACAGGAACATAAACATATGTTACTGTATGTTGCTGAACCATATGCCAGATACGATTCGATGAAATACACTGTTAAACTATAAAGCAGTTGCACGCTATTTTGGTCCGCTACTTGAATAACTTAAATCATGTATATTATTGTCAAGAATAGAGTTTATATCCGAACACTTTGTAGTTGACATACATGGCAGCATACGAGTTTTTTTTTGAAAAAAATTTGAATGCAACAAGGCCAATATCTCGCTTTTAACCACGCTTTGCACAAACTATGTACATGAATAGCATAGATGGTTATGTAAGCTCTCAATTGATACAATAAATGTGTAAATCAGTTCCAGTGTAGCTTTGACAATAGCTCTTTTTACTCTTTCTACTCCTGTATACTGAAACCAAATATGGTTGGTTCTTTCAAGAACCGCTGTATTCTTTGTATACATGCGAAAGACGTATTTAATGAAATATGTCGTGATTTTTGGGAACAATGACCTTATTCATCTGTCACACGGTGGTATAAGAAATTAAAAAAAAAGTTTATGGATTCAGTAAAGCTGCATCTCATGCACACCGTCCGAAAACTGCATCTTCGTCAAAAATGATTGAAAAATAAAGGAATTGATTGCTACTGAAACAACTAGGCAAATAGCTAAATGCGTTGATATCTCTGTAGGAGAAGCTCATACAATTAACAGACGTGATTTGAAAATGAGTAGAAGGATAAGTGCCAGATGGATACCCCGACTCCTTACAAAAGAGCAAAATCTTGCTCGGGTAAGATTCTTCAAACAATTGTTGAAACAGTTCTCTAAATACAACAATCGATCTTTTTGTAAATATCATCACTGGCGATAAGGCGTGGGTTCACATTT
Source organism: Ruditapes philippinarum (assembly GCF_026571515.1). Taxonomy (NCBI): domain Eukaryota; kingdom Metazoa; phylum Mollusca; class Bivalvia; order Venerida; family Veneridae; genus Ruditapes; species Ruditapes philippinarum. The sequence goes on along the minus strand of NW_026854847.1, from coordinate 151,831 downwards.
ATGAGACCAAGCCAACGATACATGCCAAAATACAGGCAACCAAAGGACGGGACGTCAAAGACCTTGCGTAACAAAACGCACCATGATCGTCAAATAGGTCATGTATGTAAGTGTTTTTACCAAGTCCTGCCGTACAAATTGTCGTACCAAAGGTTAACTTTTTTAAGTTTTACAAGGGCAAGGTCTTTCATAAATTAAAGAAATATTTTAAAAACCGTCGACAAGCAAGTGGTCTTCGTGGTGTCAGATTGTTGCATGATAATGTTTCGTCACACACAAACAGGCCATTGTACGAGAATATCTAAAACGAGCTTCCGCAACATCTTCATTCGCCAAACCTTACACATTGTGACTTTTTCCGATAACCGAGGCTAAAAAACACCTTGTTGGAAGAAAATCTTGGTTCGGCTATTTTCCAGTGTCTGAACAGTATACATGGAAAATATAAGGGAAACGCATTTAAAAAAAATGGATGAAAAGACTAAAACTTTGTATATCACATGATGGTGAGTATTTTCAAAAAATGAGATAATTATTTTGGCACTGTTTGTTAAGCACGTCTGAAAATTGACCAAGTTGCATTCATAATTGACACTCCTCGTATTAGAAACCTATAATAACAAAGAGGTTTATAAAATTGTCCTTATAAACACAGAATATAACCAGACGGGTTACGAGTACTAGAAAAAAAACTGGTCATGTGGAGAAATCTGTAGTATTTGAAAAGACTTTAAACATTTGTTTATTTTAACGAAATAATTACCTGTATCAGATTTTCTAGACCAATGCGGAAGTCATCAACTGGCAGACAAGCATTTGGTGCCAGCAAAACAGCGTTTATAAGTTCTGCTGCAGACCTTTTTGATAATATTCTATTCAAAGAATCAACTGACTTCATTCTATCTTGTGACAATGACATCGATGCTGATGTAGATATTGTCACTATAAATATAAGTTTACAGACGGAACTTGTAAATCTTGCCATTCTGGAATGAAATAGAAAGAGTCATTAAGCGAATCATTTACTAAACGCAGGTACAGAGAGTAGTTTAATCATAATTTATACGAAGGTTCACAACAATTATTTTTGTATATGTTAGATCATTTGCCATTTTGTTTAAGTATCAAAATATATGAAATGATAATGAGTTGAAAAAAAAAGGTTTCGGACAACAAGGCGACGACTGAAGATCATTTAATATAAAACAATTGGACTTTCATTTTGATCATAGACTTTCATAAAAATATTTGATTTTAATTTCAATTTGATTTCGTTAATCATATAAATTATTTTCTTCTCTCGCACTTTTACTGCTATTTTAGATTATTTCTATTTTGATTATTGCAACTTTAAGTTTGTAACAGCCAAGGTCAGCCAAAATCATATTTCATGTAACGGCGTCATATTACATAAATTATGTTGGTGCGACGTAAAACAAAATGAACAAATTCTAAATATTCTTTTTTAATATGAAATTCATGTCACTCTGGCAAAATTTCTGTTTCACTGAACAGAGCAGTAAGATGCTGAAACAATATTTTGTGTAAAACTGACCTTGAGAGCCAGCAGTTGTCTGTATTATGTAAAATATCTTTTAATATGTGATATATTCCAGTATTTAAAAAAAATGCAATGTAACACCAAACGATGATTGGCTAAATTTATAAAAGAAACAAAACAAATAATCAGTAGTCCACATCAGTCATGTATTATTGTTAAAGTAAATTTAGTTAATTGGAAATGAATTCGCTTTTAATTTTAGTATAATAAAACGAGAATATAGTCAACGCTTATCTGTAAAACCATAATTAAATGTCTTTTCTCATATTATTATTATGAAAATATACATGTACCTATTTCACTATTAAATCAGGAAAAAACATCAAAAGAAATACAAGTATATAACTTACATGAATCCGATTGTATCTGAACTTTTGATTGTATCTGAAAATTCTATCTATTTAACCGTCGTAACTGAAGTTGTCTTCACTTTTATACCTTACCTATCCAATAAGATTCCAGCTCTCGTTATAAGGCAGTCACACCCAATGTAGATGTTTATTAGCTTAATCAAAGTGCTGAAAGCACTGGATGCGACGAACATGAAAACGGTTGTCGAAAACAAACCAAACATCAGTCATGTTGTACCATGAAATTTATGCCAGAGTTTTATTGGACTTGGGTAGTGACCTCTAATTATCCAAAACATGTGTTAGGTTTATATTTTCTAATTTCTTTTTACAACTGATGTTTTTGTTAAAATTTTCATTATATATGTCGTTTTGAAGATAAGTGTTGCTTGCAAAACTTAAAGCAAGAATTCTAACTTCACAAAAGAGTAGTTACTCAATCTAAACCTATGTTATATTCAAGTGGTTCAGAGAATAACCTCCATTTATAGTCCCGAAAACATATACATCTGTATTTAATTACAAATTAATGCCTTCAAGTGCTCTGAAAATTTATGCTACACACTAAGCCTTAAAGGGCTTTAATGAGGTGGTATGGCAGTATTGGAAATTATATCTCGAGAACTAATGTTTCATGAGATATAGGTTTAACCCAATGACATGTACTCGTACGTAAAATTTCATATCCTTTGCTCTCTCTGTTTTCTCAAAATAATTATTTTAATTGTGGAATATGACACAAAATTAAAGCATTGCACCACTGTTGACTCAAATCAGAATAAAATAGCACAAACATATGGTTTTTAATTTATTTTTGAGTATATTTCTTAATTATCTTTTGCATATAATAATGCTTTATGTGTTCCAGCTCATCTATGTAAGAAATTCAAATTATTTTGTTTTAGGCTATTGGTCATCAGTGGAGCTCCTTTGACCCAAATTTTCCGAGCTTACAAATTAAAGTCTAATAATCAGTCACAATCAATGTCAGAATAGTGGTCACTAGATAGTGACCTATAGTTATGTTAACGAAAACATGTATAAGATAAAAGAAAATACTTTAAGTTCATAAAGGGCCATAATTCAATAAACCCCACCTTGAGTTACGGGTTTTGTATCAATTTTATTTTAAATGTGACATCCAATTATGATCCCGAAGACATGTATTAAGTTTTAAGTGAATATTGTATACATGCACAGTAATCTTCAATGATGTTACATGGAAAACTTTAAGCAGGATGTCTTTGGTTCAAAATGGTCAATACTTCTTTCAAAAACCATGCTAGAGTTATTGGCATTGGATCTCGTATTACGGTGATCTAAGAAAAAAATTTTGAAGTTACAAGCAAATATTTTTGGTGGTTCATAAAATTTGATGCTGTACATGCTAAATGCTGCTAAAAATCATCAGGCTCCAGACTTTTTTTATTTAAATATATTTATTGTTTTGTCAAGTAACAATAAACCAGTCTTTTTGAAAACAAATGACATGAAAACTTGCAATATTCTGAAGTCTGTTTTTTGCATTTCTCGTCAAACATGATTGTTTTTTATGAAAAAGAAATATTTTCCTCATTTTAAATCAATATGGTGAAACAGTCTATAAATATTATACAGACTGTAAAATAGGGCGAGAGTATGTTATTTGAATACTCGTACTATCTTAATATCACATTAGTTTATTTAATATGGAAAATGGAATTAGTGGTAAATTCAATTGTATTTCCCTATTCATTTTAATTTGATACAGTCTAACTTCATTATTCAAATTGATGTAGACTGAAAATTTACAATCGAAGGGAATCAGAATATAGTGACAGACGCCAACTATCCAACTTTGTCCATACGCAAATCATAGCAAAAGTACCGTTTACAACACGATTGTTTCGATTTTTATAACCGAGAAAAGTAAATGAACAACAATAGATGCGTAAATGTTTTTATTGGTATGGAATACACAAATATTTGAATTTTATTCCACATTATGTAGCACATACAATGTAATATACATGAAAATTATTGCTATTGCCGGCCACCTAATTGTTATCGCTGAAACCCAATCTCAGGATCATCACTTCGTCTGTTTCGTCTTACAGCCAGGATTCATTGCTCTCCTAAAACTAAACCAAAACTAAAAGTACATTGTATTTCATTTCATTGCGTAAGCATCTCCCATTGACATTAATTATTTACTTAATACATTTATGTAAATTCCACATTTCGTTATGTAAAGATACTTTGATTAAATATATATAATTTTCGTATCTATATTACGTAGTTTTCGTCATAATATTAAACAGATTGTCGTCATTGCATGGTCATCTTCAATAGAGGTGTAACAGCAGTCGCATAGCATTTTCAATTACAAGCCGAAACAACAGTTTTTGTTGAGAAACAACCAGGTCGACTTACATCTAGTGTGTGAATAAAATTAGAAGGTAAAGAAAAACACTATCTGCCTGATTACATTTTTTATTAGTGTGTGATATCGTGTACATTGTCACGATGTGTATATACATCACATCACCTCTTAGGTCAATCTTGTGCTTTTTACAATGTAATATATTGCAAGTGTCGATTGCTTTTTAAACTTCACAAGTTGATTTCATGCACTGGGAAAGAGAACGATAATGTGTATTGGTATATAATTGGAATATCATTCCTTCGTTCTTTCTTGTAGCTTATGATACTTTATTCTATCAATTTCAATTTTTCATTGTATCAAAGACCATCCACTATAGAAGAAGTCACATTAACAACCGCTTTGATGCTATTTTTCAAGTTGGCGTTTTTCCTTTATGGCAGCATCCGAATGAAAAAAGAATCGGTATTGGCACGCAATGCAAAACAGTCGCTTACTTTTTACAGCAGTCACTCATGGCTAATTAAAATAGCGATGTATATTGTAGGTGATATGGAAGACTTCCTAAATTCTACATTTTTCGTGTAATTGTGTTGTGTTTAATGCTTCCGAGGGATCAAACGTTTTTCTAGATACATATTTATATTTTATAACAGCAGGTGTCAAGTTCTGTGTGGCAGCTGTAAAAAATTGCCCCTTTTTTACTTTTGTGTTGTTATATTTTTCTGGTCCTTCGGGATCATTGATTCCATTACTTGAAAACTGAGTACCGTTCAAGCCAGCGCTAAGGGGGGGGGGGGGTGAGGGGGGCTGTTGCACTGTTGTACATTATCATATACAGATTTAAACTGATTTTGCAATTTTCATGTTATTTTATTGTGCCTTACGCTTTCGAGGGATCACACATTTTCCAGATTTTTATTGGATGGTGACAAACATAAAAGATCTGGTGTTTTATTTACACACATGTTACCGTTTATATTTAGATGATTTCTTGACACTATCGTTTTATTATCATTTTTAAATGGAATATAATTCAAGTTAAACTGACGTATCTTCTGTTGTCTTTTTTATTTCGTTAATTACCTACAAGAAAATCCAACTATCTTCTTCTCATGTTTTCTTTTTGGTTATCGGCAAACATTTAAAGTATTAGTCTGATTCCCGGCATATATTAACTAACTAAGTGTAAATGGAAGAAACTCCAGACTATGAATGTATAATATGTAAATGAAGATTTTTTTTATAAAAAAAAAGTATATTGGTACATGTATAATAAAATAATACTATTTAGTTTGTGCATTCAACTGTCTTTATAAGTATTAAAAAATGTATACACTTTTACCATCCTTTGAATCTGGAACCGTCCATTAAAAGTTCAAGGGATTTCAATATCAAAATACAAATATTGGGCTACCAACAAAGTAGTCAGAGATGTGAAGTGCAACAGCAGGCATAGAGTTTGTTCCAGCATTAGGAACATTGGTAAATGAATGTCGGGTCATGGAGGGTATTTAGTTAAAGAAGGCTACTAGATTCAGTAGATTTTTGCCCTCTATGACCGGCGTCAAAACATGTTTAACAACGTCATACAATATCTTTATTTCTGTTTTTTCTTTCTCTTTATTGTACGTTTGTTTTCTAATTAAATTTCCATTTCAACATTCTCCTTACCATTTCTATCAATTGGTGTAAACAGTGTCTGTTACACTCTTAGTTATTTTGTGTTATTAACTTAAAGTTGTTTTCTAATTTCAATATGTGTATTCAAGTCTATTTTAAGTTCAATGTTGGATTTACATTTCAGTTTTATAACAGAATGGTCAGTTTCAGGGTTCTATATTTATTTTAACATTATCACTTCAATGGTTTATTTGAGTACAATGTCATTTATATATATATTTAATTCTCCAATGAATTCCAATACGTTTTATTCAGACTTATCACTTACAATTAATTAATACTACATTGTTCTAATGACGAAAAAAATATAAGTTAAAAATATATGTTTTAACAAATAGTTGTACGGTATATATACTTTATTCATTTTTTACGTAAGAGTTTTATTAGACGCCGCGTGCACTTGTTTTTTGTGTTTGTTGTTGTTGTTTTAACAACATCACAGTGTTTTCAAATTTTCTGATAAAAAATAGCTTTTCTGATGTACAACATGTCACCGAGCTTCAAGGACTTAAAATAAACGTTTAACTGAAGTAAAAGTGTCATGCTATTATATCATACTATTTTTATCTAATTTTATTTACCTAATAAATAACGTGCCAATGAGTCAGTCTAAAGTCGACCCTTCTTAAATTTAACGGTTGAGAGAGGAAACGACTGAGGCAGTGTCAATCACTTCATTTGCTCCGCCTCTGTTGAAGTACAGCTTCACCTTAAATGTCGCAAAATTTAATATGATGCTTTGTATGCTAGCATTTAGTCTTCTTTTACGGAGGGAAGGGAACCAGGACAACTCAATATCACTACCCTACAACATTAGGATGCAAGTTACAAAGCCTAAACCATGCCCACTATCAAAGAGGCGGTTTTCTCTCAACCGTAAAAAGTACGCTTAACCCAACCATTACGTTTCAGACAGACCTGTCTGTAGTCTAATGGCGGAAACCAAATTCGGGTACGGAAAAAGGTATAACTTAAAAACGCAACGATATTGATACGGACGAAAAGGAAATAGTTTTGCAAAAGAAGAAAAATGTGCAAATGCATGAAAATAATTAACATTTAAGTTTTAAAACAGATTTAAACTAAGTAAAACAAAAACGCTATTTTAAAATATATCACAAATATTTGCAATAGGTAATTTTGAAGGATTCTGTGACGATTAGATTTTTGTGCCTTCACTTGGGGGGGGGGCATTTAGATATACCCTTGTCCGTCCGTCCGTCCTTCCGTCCGTCCGTCCGTTCTCTTTTGTGTCGCACGTAGCTCAAAAATATTTAACCTAGAGTAATGAAACTTTATAGAAATGTTTTTCAACATGTGTAGTTGTGCACCTGGGTATTTTAGTGTGGATATATTTAGCATTTTAGAGGTATTGCCCGTGACTTAGTAAAAACTTACAATTTTCAAATTGTGTCGCACGTAGCTCAAAAAGATTTTAACATAGAGTCATAAAACTTTACAGAAATGTTGATCAGCATGTGTAGTTGTGCACCTGGGTATTTTCGTGTGGATATATTTTGTATTTTTAGAGTTATTGCCATTGACTTAGTAAAAATTTACAATTTTCAACATATGTCGCACGTATCTCAAAAAGTATTTGATCTAGTGTCATGAAACTTTACAGGAATCTGGCTCAGCATGTGCAGTTGTGCACCTGGGGTTTCACTTGTGGATTTGTTCTGTTTTGTCAGATTTATTGCCCTTGACTTAGTGAAAACTGTTCCATTATGTTGTGTTATTTATTCCTTGTGCGCTTAAGTTAGTATTAATCACCTTTACAGGAATAATGATCAACATCACTGTGAAGCTATGCATCTGGGGTTTTGCACGTGGATTTTTTCAGTTTCGTTAGAGCTATGGCCCTTGCCCTAGTATAAATTTGCAATATTCAACTTGCTCATGCATAATTAAACAAATATATTATCTGTAGGTCTGAAAATTTACAAGAATGTTGGTCAGCCATGTACTTATGTACCTCGGGGTTTGCTTGTGGATTTATTTAGTATTTATAAAGTTCTTGCCCTTGACATAGTAAACGATTATTAGTTTTCAACTTGTGGCACATGTAGCCTTAAATAATTGACCTAAAGTCATAAGATTGACAAAAAAGTGGAGTGTGGGGGCACCCGTGTCCTATGGAACATTTCTAGTTTTATCACATTAAGTGGTTCTATATTGATTAGTGCTTCGGATATTCAAATGTAATAAAGAACGATTTTTCAACATTACAAGTGACTGTTCACAATATTTGGCGGTGTCTTTGATGTGCAGCATCAACAGTTTACTTGTTTGTAATTTATATAATGAAGACAAATTCTCTAAGATAGTTATATTTCGCACTCGAAAAGAGGCAAAGTTGTGTTGCGTATTGGAAGTGTTTTGTGTGATAAATGTGCGAAATGAAAGTTTTTCGTCTTTGTCTTTACTATTTTGGATATTATTATTTCGTTATATAAATTAAATAAAGTCATTTCATTTCATAAGAAGTGATCTAAATAAGTAAGTCACAATATATAAGTCACATTCCTGATGAAGTTCTTGAGAAAAAACAACAACATACAATGGCATCCAAATGATTATTCGTGTGTGTTATTATTTTTTATCCGTGATGACTTATTTTATGTTAATAAGAAAATGTATGGCACAGTACTTTAATACATATTTTTTTTAGAGTTTATGTAATATGTTATTATTTAGATATTTCAACTTTTATTCCATTTTATAACTTTATATATTTAAACTCCGTGTTTTTGTATCAGGTAATATTCTCAAATTATATATAAATGGTGCTAGTTATCATATTAATCATGAAATGAATATGTTTTTCAATATATGTTTTATCATTACTTTTAGAAATATCTGGGAATATTTTAATTGCTTTGAGGGATGTCATGAGCTACATTGTAGTATTTTATGGTACTTAAATACTTTAGTTTAGAAAATATATTGAGAAGCGGATGAATATTGTTATGTTGCTAACAAAACGGTATAATAATAAAGAAGAAATGGAAAGATTAAAGATTTGATAAATATTTATAGATATTAACATTTTGAAGACAATAAAATATAACTAATCACCAACACTATTTGATGAGGTCACGATTACGACAGTAATAAAATATATTCCGTTCTGTACAAATTTTAAAATGTCATTATAAGCTCTGAATTTTCAAATAGGAAAAGAAACACACTTGTGACGATATGACCACTTATTCCATCTGCCCTGCCCAGCAGCCAGCAATCTGTTAATATATAAAAACAACATGTTCATGTTTAAAAAATATAAGCCACTTTGCATTATCTGATCTACTTTTCTATTATTAAGAATTTGGATTACATGTAACGACAAAAAAAACTTTTATTTCAACAGTTTCAAAGGAAGCTAGATATATATAAATTGTCTGTCATGCACTTTCCAAGAGGGCATGTTATTTGTTATAAAGATATTTGACAGATTTTATAATAAACGGTTGTATTTACATTTATTACCCTTCCAGTTTTTTTCCGCCTTTTTGATTGGATAATGATCACCCGAAAGAAATTGATATAACAGAGCCAGACGGGTAATATACACACTAAATTTCCCCGTTGGGTACCCAATGTTGTAAACAACATGCGCTATTGTGATGCGCGTACGGTTCGATTTTACGCGGTGTAAATTCCGATTTACAAGCACTTTTTAACTGTCAAATGACAAATATTTACCAAAGTAGAGTAATGATACATATTACCATCAGTATCGAAAATAAATATGACCTTGTGAAAGCTTGATATTAATTACAAAAAAAGTGCGTTCAATAGACTACTCCTTTTCTCTTGTTTACATTCGTTAGGTACGGGAAAAATACGTCATGCATTTATGTGACGTCATGTTGTGACGAAGAGGTACCCTTAAGGGAATCTTATTTCGACGTTTCATTTAAAACAGCAATGATTTTTTAAAATATCGTCTAAACTCGGCAGTGGAAGGGTAATAAAATTATTATTTTGGTTTTGGAGTGATATATGTGGATATATTACCTGCCAAGATAAAATATCACCCTCGCCTAACGGCTCGGGTGATATAAAATCTTAACAGATATTATATCCACATATATCACTCCAAAACAAAAATAACATATAATATACCGAGCCAAAACAAAAATGTCAACTTTTTAAAAACGAGTTTACAATTAATAAAACTCTATTTAATAGAGAAATTTATTCAAAAACTGCGATTAAAAAGCGACGTTACGAACGAGACGTATTATAAAAATTGCCATCCACTATAATTCTAAACGGAACATACTGTAGTTTTGCTCTTAGTCAGTTTATATCAGGGAAACTACTTGTAGAAGTAATTGACAGTAACAGTTTTTTCAAATTATCAGTAACGCTCTCAATGTTCATTGCTTGGAATAGTAAGATGTTTAGTATTACAATGTTACTTTATTAAAAGAAAGGACAACAATTTCACACTTTCAGTGTTTAAAATCAATACGAACATTGATAAATATGCATTAAGTTTTTAAAATACACGCATTTGGTTATTTATTTTTCGGGTGTGTGAACATTAAAAGTTTGATGAAAAAAATCACTAGATACTCCCATATCAATGTTTCTCTTTCGGGTATTTAGCAGTCAATTTCATACAAAGGAAATCTTTAGAAAATATATACAGTAAATTAGCAACTTTCAGCGCGGTTATATAATTACCATTATTAAATTTTAATTGTCGATGTTTCTTTGTAATTCTTGGTGACTTATACATCTTTGCATTCTGGACAGTTCCATCTATAAAAACATATAATATAGATTTATAAATTTATAAATGCATAAAATTGTATTAAACATATGTTAGATGTGACGAAAAAATATTTCAGAAAATATCAACAATAATCACGAAATGCAGCCCCCACATAATTCTATCGAGTGAAGCATCACTAAGGCTACCAAACAGGAATGTAACATGACACTTAGAATCGTGAAATAACATCTAAAAATATAAATAGTGGAAAATATGTAAAGAGAAAATGATTCTTATTTTTATTGTATAAAGCCATTAGAATGATAACAAATTTAATAACAAAACAACATTCAAGAGTGATTTCAGAAATTTTAATATAAGCCTTTAATCGAAATTGAAAAGATTTTATTTTTTCTTTCATTACGACGATTACTCGTATTATTTGTTTTCTAATATCGAACCTTGAAGCACTCAGTCTTCGTGTAAAAAAGGGAAATAAATTATTCCACTTCAGACCTGTCATTTACGCACGTAGTTATAGTTTCAAAATATATCGTTTCTAATAAAGAATGAATGAATAAAGGTGGCGATTAAGAGGAATTTACCTGATAGTATTATAATATTCCCATTGTTTTATCTATATTCACAATTAAGCGTATTCCTTGAGTCTTAGAAAGAGAAAATAAGAATCCCTAAAAAATGCCCAACACGGCAAAATTGAAAATGTTGCAGACTCGGTGTGGTCGAGCCTGTTCATGGACGGTACTACCGTCTACGCCCCCTAGCACCGGCTTAAGCAGAATTCAACATTTAAACATGAAATGGTAAACTTTTGAATTTAGAAACATCCGCAGATGTGTTCATACGGCGGTAATCATGGAACTTTCAATGTGACACAGTAGTGTCATTCCATGAAAAGCGGCGTATGGTCCCCAAGTAATAAAAAGCTTGTGCCCTAAACGAAAAAAACAATGGGCGGAACTACATACAATGGAATTTTGAAAGGGGATCAGAGGTTATAAAGCCTGCATATCACAGATAAGACGTCAAAAGACAAGTTAAAAAGCAGAAGTTATTAGTTGAAATTATATTTCTGGTAACTTGGCGACAATACTTTCTTAGATGCTCATAAAACCATATTACAAATACATTGGTAAACCAAAATGAATCTGGACAGATAGCAAAACAGTACAGGAGCATATAAATATGTAACTGTATGTTCCTGAACTATCAGATACGATGGTCCAAAATAATTATGCTCTGTTGAACTATAAAGCAACTGCACGCTATTTTGGGCCGCTAAATGAATAAGTTCAAAATAAGTCTGTATTATATTGTCATGGATAAAGTTTAAATATGAACATTAATATAACAGAATAATATAATAACAAAGAGGTTTATAAAATTATTTTTATAAACACAGAATATAAATAGACAGTATTCAATGATTTTGTAACTATTGAGTCACATTTATATAAAAAAAAATGAAGTCACCTGCTAACACTTCGAGTGTCAGTAAAAGGTCGTCATGCAGACAAATTTATAGAATTAGAAAGGACGATTGAACATAGGTTAATTGTAATGAAATAATTACCTGTATCAGATGTTCTAGACTAATGTGAAAGTCATCAACCGGCAGACAAGTATTTGGTGCCAACAAAAAAGCGTCAATAAGTTCTCCTGCAGACCTTTTTGATAATATTCTATTTAAAGATTCAACTGACTTCGTTCTATCTTGTGACAATGACGTCGATGATGATGTAGATATTGTCACTATAAATACACGTTTACAGACAGTACTTGCAAATCTTGCCATTCTGGAATTAAATAGAAAAATAATGAAGCTAATTACTTACAAAACTCAGATAGAGAGAGAAGTTTAATCATAATTAATACAAAGGTTCATGAAAATTCTATTTTAATATGTGAGAACATTTGCCAATTTGGTTTAAGTAGCAAAATATATGAAACGATAATGAGTTGAAAAAAAAGCTTTCGGACAAAACAAGGCGACGACTGAAGATCTTTAAATATAAAATAATAGGATAACTTTTCTCTCACTTTTAATGCAATTTTAGAATTATTTTATTTTTGAATAGACCTGCTTTAAGATTGTAACACCCGAGGTAAGCCAAGATCACCTTTCCTGTTACGGCGTCAAATTACTTTAATTGTCTTGGTGTGCCGTTTATAGAAACAAAATAAACAAATTCTGAATATTCGTTATTATATCTGAGGAAAGTTCTGTTTCAATGAACAGAGCAGTAAGATAAGTGAAAACTTTTACTTGCGTAAAACTGACCTTGAGAGCCAGTCGTTGTCTGTATTATATAAATATCTTTAAATATATTCCAAAATTGAGAATTCAATTGAATGAAATGTAAAACCCAATGATAATTGATTAATATTATGAAAGAAAAACACAAATAATCACTAGTCTAAATCTGTCATGTATAATTGTAAAAGTAAATTTAGATTATTGGACATCAATTCATATTTAATTTTATTATCTGTAAAACCATAAACTTCAGTTTTGAATAAGGAAAAACAAACGTTTGAAAAATATGATATAAAAAGATATATAAATACAAAAAAGATATATAAATACAAAACTTACATGATTCCTGTTGTATCAGAACTCTTAAAAGTTATACAAATTTAATCGTCGTAACTGAAGTTGTCTTCACGTTTATACCTTACCTATCCAATAAGATTCCAGCTCTCGTTGTAAGGCAGACACACCCAATGTAGATGTTAACAAGTATAATCAAAGTTCTGAAAGCACTGCGTGCGACGGACATGAAAGGGGAATTGCATAAATGTTGTCTAAAAGGAATAAACATCAGTTATGTTGAACCAAGAAACTTCTAAATGCACAAAGGGCAGTTCAAATCTATACCAGAGTGTTATGGGGCTTGGGTAGAGACCTCTTATTATGACCCAAAACAGGGTTTCATGGGAATATGTTCTACTTTCGTTTTAAAACTGTTGTGTTTGTTTAAGTTTTAAATGAATTCCGCCAATACATACATGTCGTTCTGAAGAGTGATGCTGCTTGCAAAACTATAAGCAAGATTTGTAACTTCACAAAAGGGCAGTTACTCAATCTAAATTTATGTAAGATTCACGCGGTTCAAAGATTAATCCTCATTAATGGTTCCGAAAACATATACATTTTTCAAAACAAGTTTCAAATTAATGCCTTCAGTTGTTCTGATAGTTGATGCAACATACTTAGCCTTAAAGGACTTCAATGAGGTGGCATAACAATACTAATAATTTCTCAAGATTAATGTTCCATTAGATATAGGTCTAACCTAATAACTGGTATGTAAAATTTCAGATCATTCGCTTGCTTTGTTTTCCCAGAATAATTATTCATATTGTAAATATGACCCAAACTTGAAAGCGTTGCAACAATGTTGACTGAAATCAGGTTAAAATGGCACAGAAATAAATGATTTACAATTTATTTCTTAAGTTTCTTTTTATTATATTACTGTTTAAAGTGTCCAAACTCATCTATGTAAGAATTTCAAATTTCATTGTTTTAGGCGTTTGGTCCTCAGTGGAGTTCCTTTTACCAAATTTTTTCGAGCTAACAAGTTTAAGGTCTAATAATCAGTCAAATCAATGTCAGAATAGTTGTCATTAGATAGTGACCTATTTATGTTCAAGAAATCGTTTATATGATAAACGTAAATACATTCAGTAAGTTCACAAAGCGCCATAATTCAATAAAACCCATCTTAGAGTTACGGATTTTGGATGAATATTTTTTGAAAGGTGACATCCAATTATGATCCCGAGGAGATATATTAAGTTTCAAGTGAATACAGTATACATGATCAGTAATCTTAACAGATATTACATGGAAAACTTTAAGCAGGATTTCTTTGGTTCAAAATGGTCCATGATTCTTTTAAAAACAGTGCTATGAATTATTTACTTTGGATCTTCTATACACTGTATCGACAAGCCCGTCGCGTGACAATATGATGGCTGCTGTTGTAAATTCTACAATGTACTATAGAGAATGAAGGGATATACCGCTGTGGGTTCGAATCCCAACAGGGACTTTTGATTCTTTCATGTGAGGAAGCTATCCAGCTAGCTTACGGAACGTCGGTGGCCTGAAATAATGCACGGAAGGGCACCTGAGGTCTTCCTCCACCAGTAAAGCTGGAACGTTGCGATATGACTTATACTGTGTCAATGTGACGTAAAAACCCCAAAAAAACAAAAACAAATGAAGGAATGCATACATCTTGACCACATTAATTGAACTAATAAGATCAAGTATCAGATAACATTACAAGTCTATTTCCTGGTAACAATAATCCATTAATAATGTTCATTGTGTTTATAAATATTGTAAATTCAATTTAAACTACTGTTATGTCTTTAGATATCAGGTCTTCATAGCCAAAAAAACACATATTTTTCTACTGTTAAATAAATGCGGATTAAAATAATAAAAGTTGAAGAAAAAGAAAACGTTCATTAGAAAGGCTTCTATAATTTTTTTACTCTAAAGGTTACATTTGTTTCTAAAACAAAGCGGCATAACATTATGGTCCCCAAGTAAAAAATGCGTGTGCCCTAAATGAACTTGCATCTTACATAAACAATTTGACAAGATATGCAAGACATTAAGTAGTATGTACAAAACTGGTTTGATCATCTTTTTGTGGTTATTTTTCATAAAATAGTACTGACAAAGTATTTAAAAAACATACTTATATACAAAAATCTGATTGAAAGTACTTATAACGAGAATAAGTCTGAACCTTTCTGACAAGATTACTTTTTTAAGTTTTGTACATGTGTTTATCAACATAGCTTACAGATAGATATTGCTTTCGAAATTCATTATAGTACAGTCCCTGAGGACCTTTTGTGTGCAAAAAATGGTAATCAAATGGTGATCAATTGTGCCAAGCTATTTAAACAAAATTTCATTGGTTTAAAAGTTATGGAGGGGACACGAAATGTAGATTTTTATACATTTACCTTGACCTTTGGTGTAGCAACCCAATGTTTGCGTTCTGCACATGTTCTTATACTGGTAATCAATTGTGCCAAGATATTTTTTTTAAATTTCAGCGGTTAAAATGTTGGAGCGGACACGAAATGTAGACTTTTTTACATTTGACCTGAAAGTGTGACCTTGACCTTTTGTGTAGCAATTATTGCGCACTGCACGTCGTGTCATAATGGTGATCCGTTGTGCCAAGTTATTTCAAAACTTTACAGCGTTAAAAAAGTTATGGAGCGGACACGAAAGTGTTATGGACGGACGGACTGACAGACGGAGTCCATTCCTATAATCCCCTTTCCGCTACGCAGAAGGTGATAACTGATTAACAATGTTGGTTTAGTCCCATCTGAAAAAGCCATGCCTATAAAAGTTTAAGATCTTTTTATTTATTTCTGGGAATATTTGAAAACATTACGCATTGTCAGTTCTATTTTTAACTTCTGTGACTAAGATATACAATAATCCAATTTGTGCAAAAAACAACAACAAAACAAAATTTCTGTCAAATTTTATCAAATATAGCCTATTTTTACAACACTTTAAAAGGTTTTGTGGCGACTTTCCTGTTTTACTGAGGAAGACCTTAATATGTTTCCCTCCGTGCATTATTTCATAATATTGACACCTTCTGATCATCTTTTAAGGCAAATTAGAATTACAAAGTCTATAAGAAAGTGAAAGTTGGCTTATTCAAATAAAGAAAACAGTAAAATTGTTTGTAAAATAAAGAAATCAAAGTCATATGTTCATCCTGATTCCAAATTCAAATACGTCCTGAACTTAACACACTAGTGTTCATGTGCATTACATGCCACCGGACAATTTGAGAAATGCTGTTTTTCCACATCTCCAATTACATTGAAACTATGGTTTTAAGACTGCACTTATATAATGACTTATTTAAATCAGAAAGCTTGGAATTTTGGATACGTTCAGCCGCGGGTTATTTCACATGATTTATTGATATTTATTGATGATGAGAAAATAACGAAACTGTAACAGTTGATATGATTACCAATGTCTTTGAGATTTTATTTGAATGTTACCTGTATATCAGTTATAGCTTATTACTACGTGACGACAATTTACATACTTTTTTGTGTGAGTGGAACAAAAATCGCTCCCAAAGTTTTACAAACACATATTTTTCTTATAACTGGTAAAAAACGGTCGAAAACAAAAGCAAAATTTATCATTACACCAAATTTATTAAGTGCCTTTCTGATATATATAACATGTTCAAATGCGTTAAAATCAACAAATTTATATCATAGTTATAAACATTAAAAAAGAATACTCGACATTAAATGAAATTTCAACAATTATACAAATCTAGATATGACTATGTAAAACTATTTGCATATAAACATACTCTTAAATTCTTTTCAACGTGATTTATAATAATATTATGAAACAGACCGCCATCTTCTTAAATAGTCACATATTTCTAAAGAACGAAGTGAGACTGCGGTAACAAAACTCATATTGTTTACATATCGGAATTACTTATATTGTATAATTAATTTGAGACTTTTAAGTTTTAGTTTTGTGTACATTCTTCTGTAGCTTGTTCTTAATGTATACTAGAGTTTTCCCTACCGTAGCCATAATTTTGAAAATAAATCTTATAAGGACATTTTTTCATAGAAATAAGTTTGAGATAAATGAAATTGGTCTTCGTTTAAACATTTCAATAGGGGTTGATAGTGAACTTTCAAATATTTTGGCAAATAAGCTGCTGATTAATTACTTCAAGTTTCAATCTCAGAAGTGTACTTAAATATATTTACAACATAAGTATGATATATACATGCGTTATATGAACAAGTAATTCAAGGACTGGACCGATGAAAAGAAAGAAAAATACTGATTTGAAAACCCAATGTAAAACTATTTCAAATTAATTCTAGAGTTAGAGCTCAGAAAAGTTTCTGTTAAACAGATTGAGCCCTACGAATGACAACTTGAGTCTCGGGATGCACACTATCCCCTCAAGCAGATGAGGCTGTTTGAGTCTCATCATTTTTATGATGACACTTTTTTTATATAGATTTTCCCTTAGATAATGTATGGAGATAAATATATATTTGTGGATAATGTCGTCCAAGGAAACACTGAAAGATATTGCATATGCTGCAAGTTTCCTATCTACTATGTAATAAAAATATATTACAAAGAAATAACCTTATCAAATCTTAAAGGGACTCCATTGAGGTTTAAAAGCTTAAAACCATAACATTTGAATCTCTTATATAAATAAGCTGGATCACTTTAAACAGAAATATATGCAAAGATGGTTAAGAAATATACATGTTCTTTGAAATAAATTGAAAATCGTATGTTTATGCTTTTCTTGGCCCGATTTGAGTGAAAAGTGTTAAAACGCTTTTCATTTTAGGTCTTTTTTCACAATTTGAATAATTATTCTGGAAAAAAGTTCGCTTATGATCTGAAATTTTGCACAAAATTAGGGTCTAAACCTACATCAAATGGAAATTTTATCTAGAACAATATTTTCAGTCCCATCATGTCAAAAATACGCAGTGGAGTCCCTTTAATAATGGTAATAACATTGTATAGGTGAAGATCACTTGATTTTTTCCAAGGATAAAATGGTCTTATTTAAAAGTAGCTAAATCAAATTGTTTATATTTAACTTTTACAGGACCTCCAACATACGTTATGCTATTATGACGTAGGTATTGATAGACTTTGCTTAAAATTGCACTATAATCTAATTTAATTATTTAACAAAATTGTTTAATATTAGCTTTAGCTGAAAAGTAATTACTCTGATGTGTATAACTGTACTATTTTTAAAGCTTAAGTTTAATAATGATTAACTTTTTGTAGTGTCTGTTGTAATATAAGAGTTCATGCATAACATTATTTTACAGTAAATCACCTATTTTGTTGACCACTAAGAAATTTGTAGCAAGTTTAAATGTACATAAACACTGGGTACTTCGTCAGGTCACATGACTCCCTTTGTCGATACAATGTATATACTTAGTTGTAAGTCTTGCATCAGTAGCAATCACATTCTTTACTTTTTCAACCATTTGTTGCGAAGTTGCAATTTTCGGATGGCGTGCATGAGGTGTATCGTTCTGAATCCACACCACTTTACCACCGTGCAACAGATGAATAAAAAAGTTCATTGTTATCATAAACACATCATAATTCATTGAATATGTATTTCGCATGTATACCAGGATATAGGAACATATTTTGTCAGTGAAAAGAGACCTTTCCAAAACCATTTTAGCTTTCGTATACACGAGAAGATAGCGTTAATCGAGCTATTGTCAAGGCTAGAATGAACAAATTTGCACATGTATTGTATCAATTGACAACTTACAAAACCATCTGCATGGTTCGTGCAAAACCGAGATATTGGCTAGTTGCATTCATATTTGATCACCCCTCGTATATTTATAGAATAAAAAAGCTATCATAAGAAAGGTGAATCGCTTCATTGTTTACGTATTAGTATATCAGTACCTTAAATTCAATACAATTGTCGTCAGATTAGCGAGAATTTGGAACAAGCTAAAAAAGCGAGATATACAAGACCCTGTTTATCTTCTAAATTACGCTATTCCGTAGAATGGTCTCTTTCTATGAAAACCAGCACAGTAATATTGTATGGTTGTGTTATGATATTTAAGCAATTGACACTCATTAAGATTTCTTTTATAATGGATGAATTAGACTCAATGGGAATATTGTTTTACATAAAATGTTATATATAATTTGATTTAAGGTTTACTTAATTAATAAGTAAGTGTAAAAATGAATGAGTAAATATACATGCATGACCTTTGAAATTTGATGATGTGTTGACATGTTGATATTTAGGCAATACTTTATCACAAGCGGCGTTTTGAAGCCGCGACCAGGATGGCGATAACAAAGTATCTATAGGTTTTCACTGATCATAAAGACGATTAGGGTCATTAATCAACTTGATGAATAAGTCAGTGTCGTGCCGAGTGAGTATATTTGTCATTTGTTTTAAATGTATAACTTTCTGGCCAAATCATACATTGCAAAAATGTTTAATAGCTTAAGTAGGTAATCGTATTATGTATCTGCAGATAAGAAAAGTCAAAGAATATTAAAATATATATTATGTCTTTCGATGACGAAACGCAACAAGTTAAATAATGGATAAAAATGTCAAAGAGAATGGCATATACACAGTGTTAATAGGGGAACTGGTCTCGTAAGAAGCTTTTCAATCAATCAGATACATTTTGTTTGTTGAAATCAATTTAACAAACTTGAAAAAAAAACTGTAACGTATCGCATACACTAAATGTTTTATTATAACATTTGAGTGATTTTGATTACAACGATATTTCTTGGCCTTCTATTTTTATTCGGATTTTTTTATTATTTATTCGTAACATTAATTAATAAAGTAAAGAAGTTATCGTGTACCGAATAAATAAGTTTATAATTTTCATATGGACTGTAATATATGTCAAATTCGTGACTAACTTCTTAACAATAAGGAAAATGACATACAAAAGAAATATTTATGTCGTTAATCATTTTTTTAAACACTTTCTTATTATTTTAAATTACTTATTTGATGTAAGTAAGAAAATATATGAAATACGTAAATTACAAAAGGATTTAGAAAATATATTTAAAACTTAGATATTTCCACTTTTATTTTATTTTATTCTTATATAATGATAACTTCGTGTTTTAGTACAAGCTTGTATTCTAAAGTTACATAAAAATGGTTCTGTTTATCGTATTAATCATGAAATTAACAAGAACAATTTTGCAAACAATAATTGCATATTTTTCATAGATTTCCCTTTTTCTTCGTTTGATTCAAAGTTGGTACGCGACTCCTTGAGAATTAAAATACAAGACTAATTCTAGTTTGCCAATCAGTTCTTTTAGAGAAATATCTGTGGGTATTTTTATTGCTTTGGGGGATGTAATATAATAACTGGGAAAACTGTATTGCCTGATTTGAATTGTATTTGTATACTTTAGTTTGGAACAATATTGAGAAGTGGGTGAATATTTTTTATGAAACTAACCAGAACTTATATTAAAAGGAATGGATAGATTAAAGAGTGGTTTGATAAGAATTTATAGATAGTAACATTCTGAAGACATTTCCATATAGCTAATTAACAACACTATTTGATTAGTTCACGATTTTTAACAGTAATTAAATATATTCCGTTCTGTACAAAACATTTTTTCCATTTTTTAAAGTCCCATTTTAAGCTGTCAATTTTTTTTAAATAGGAACAAAACACGTTTGTGACGATATGACCATATTCCATCTTCCCTGCTTTACATCCAAAGCCAGCAATCTGTTAATATATCAAAACAACAAGTTCATGTTAAAACATATTGGCTATTCTGCATTATTTGAGAGTCTGCATTTCTATTATTTAGCACAGTATTTGGATTACTGATAAAAAAACAAATCTAGAAGCCACTCTTTATAATTGGCTAGTTTCGCAAAATATCAGTACCCCTCTAAAAGTGCATTACTTTCAATAGTAGGATGTGTTCATTATTCCAATGTTACGAAAACAATGCATTAAAATTTCACACTTTGGGTGTTTCAAAACAAAAGAATATTGAAAAAAAGACACATTTAGTTTTTTAAATACACGCCTTTGTTTTATCTTTGTTTTAATGGGTGTGTGTCCATTGAAAGTTTAATGAAAAAAATCACTAGTTTCTCCCATATTAATGTTTCTCTTTGGGGTATTTAGTAGTCAATTTCATACAAAGAAAAGCTTGAGAAAATATATACAGTAAATAAGAGACTTTATGCACGTTAATATAATTACCATTATTCAATTGTTGACGTTTCTTTGTGATTCTTGGTGACTTATACAGCTCTGCATTCTAGACAGTTCCATCTATAATAAATTATAATATAGATTTATCAAATTCTAAATATATTAAATTGTCGTCAATGTACTTTAAATGTGAAGCAACAATATTTAAGTATGTATCAACAATGTTCACGGAATGCAGCCCCCCACAAAATCCGCTAGAGTGAGGCACCCATCAGGCTACCAAACGGGAACCTAATATAACACTTAGAATCAGAGAAGGCCATCTGAAATATTTGTAGTGGAAAATTGTATGTAAAGAACAAACGATGCTTATTTGCATTGTATTAAGCCAATAGAAAGATAACAAATTCAACAAGAAAACAACATTCAAGAGTGATTTCAGGTATATTTTACGGAACTTCAATAAAAGCCTTTATCGGATTTCCGAAGTGAAAATGTGTTAATTTTTCTGTTATTATATTTTTAAATATCGTGCCTTGACACAAAATGTCTTCGTGTAATAAAGGAAATAAATGATGCCAATTTAGACCTATCATTTAGGCATGTAAATAATGTTTAAAAAATATCGTTTCTAATAAAGAATGAATGATTAAAGATTGTAATTAAGATGAATGAACCCATTAGTATTATGTATTCCTATTGTTTAATTTTATTCACAATAAAGCTTATCCCTTGAATCTTAAAAGTCATTTGTTGAAATTATCTGGTAACTTGGCGACAATAATTTCTTAGATGTTTATAAAACTATATTACAAATGCGTTGGCGAGCCAAAATGAAATCAGTATGTAACATAAGCATATAAACATGTAACTGTATGTTACTGTACCATATGCCAGATACAATGCCCCAATATAGACAATGTTGAACATTAAAGCAATTGCACGCTATTTGGGCCGCTAATTGAATGACTCAAATCCTGTTTAATACTGTCAAAAATAAAGTTTAAATATGGACACTGTGTTGTTGACGTACACCTACACGGCCACATAATAGAACACTTTAATAACAAAGAGGTTTATAAATTTGTTCTTATAAATACAGAATATAACCTGACAGTCTTCCACGATTCGGTAAATATTGAGTCGCTTTTATAAAATAAGAATATAAAGTCACGTGCTTACAGTCCATACACCAGAAAAAAGTTATCATGCTGACAAATTTGTAGAATTTGGACAGACGATTGAACATTTGTTTATTGTAATGAAATAATTACCTGTATCAGATTTTCTAGACCAATGTGAAAGTCATCAACTGGCAGACAATCATTTGGTGCCAACAAAACAGCGTTAACTAATTCTGCTGCAGACCTTTTTGAAAATATTCTATTTAAAGAATCAACTGACTTCATTCTATCTTGTGACAATGACATCGATGATGATGTAGATATTGTCATTATAAACACAAGTTTACAGACGTAACTTTCAAATCTTGCCATTCTGGAATTAAATAGAAAAATAATGAAGCTAATCATTTACAAAATGAAGATAGAGGGAGAAGTTTAATATTAACTAATACGAAGGTTCACGACAATTGTATTTTTTATACGTGAGAACATTTGCCAATTTGGTTCAAGTAGCTAAATATATGAAACGATAGAAGGTCAAAAAAGGTTTCGGGCAAAGAGGCGACGACTGAAGATCATTTATATAATAATTGGACTTCCGTTTTTATAATAGTTTTTTTTCATATTTGATTTTAATGTAAAATTGATACCGTATATCATGAAAAGGAATTTTTCTTCTATCTCTCTCATTTTTACTGCAATTCTAGAATTATATTGTATGATAATTTGAGGACCTTTCTGGTGAAAATGAGTTAAATCGTATACTTATAAATGCAAAGTGCGTTAACTGGAGTGCTTGTATTAGTTACCCACACTCCAGAGCATACCCATTGATTGCCTCTTTTTTCTGAGGTTTATTTATTGTAACGGCAGAGAAAGGAGTTAGCGATATAAATATTATATTCAGATGATCATTCATTTGTTTCTGTTTGCTGGGATATCATATTGTGTCATCAGGGAACATGTTTTTATTTTTGCCCATGACACAAAAGAGAAGGAACATTAAAACACTTGACAATCTGATTTATACTCGGGAGGGGGGCGGGTCTGTGCTCCCTCGTACAAACCAGAAAGCCTCTTTTTCGATGGTCTTTCTATTACTTAATTCTGAATATTGTAGTTAGGTTTGTAACGCCCGAGGTCAGCCAAAATTACTTTCCCTACATTGTATTCCGGCGTCATATTACATAAATTGTGTTGGTGCGCCGTGAACCAAACAAAATAAAAAGTTCTGAATATGCGTTATTATATAAAGTAATGTCACCCTACCGAAAGTTCTGTTTCAATGAACAGAGCAGTAAAATTGTGGTAACTTTTATTTGCGTAAAACTGAGAGCCTGCATCTGTCTTTATTGTACACTATTTTTTAATATGTTATGTATATTCTAGTATTGAGATTTCAAATAAATGAAATAATGTAAAACCTAAAGATAAATGACTGTATTTATGAAAGGAAAACGCAAATAATCACCAAGCCATGTATTATTAAGTTTTTTTAGAAAATAATTCGTATTTTATTCTAGTGCAATAGAACAAGAATATAGTCAACGCTGTTAAACCATAATGTGATGTCTTTTATCAAATAATAAAATAAAAACAAAAGTTTGAAAATATAAAAAGAAAAGTAAGAACAAAACTTACATAATTCTCGTGTATCTGAACACTTGAAGATTCTATCTATTCAACAGTCGTTACTGAAGTTATCTTCACTTTTATACATTTCCTATCCAATAAGATTCCAGCTCTCATTATAAGGCAGGCACACCCAATGCACGTGATTAACTTTCGCCATTAACAAGTATATTTTGTACAGAACGTTTTACCACTTTTGGAATTATTTTCACTTGATAGTGTTATTCTATGCAAGAAACGCGTTAAAGGTTCGTGTCTACCATTGACTTTAATTATTTACTTAATGAGTTAATTACGCGTTTCCTTTTCACTTTTTGGTATATATATAGATATTATGTGTAAATATATATAATGTTTCCTGTCTATATATAAACTGTTCATCGCAGCTAAGGCGGCTAACGATATTTATTTCTAGCTTAAATTATACACATTATTAACGCTTAACATTATCATTTAAAGCGACCTTCAGCTTTATTTTGTTGTTAAAAAGACAATTATGTGCTGTTTCAAATTATGTATTTCATTAATTTTATCTTAGCGCCCCTAGAGCTTTTTATTGCACATCAGTGACATTTGTTTCTAAAAAATAGAATTCCGGGAAAAACTTTATTAGCTTTACTAATTTACATAAAGAGAGAGCGGACTGGTAGTTTTGAGGTGTCGAGGGGTTTCCCTTATTGTTTACGAATTTCATCGATGGCATATTTCATTTTCGAATCTAGTTTTAATGAGTTGACATTTAAATGAAAAGATTTATCTAAACAGAAATTAAAACAGACCTTTAGGAAAGCTGAAGGTCGCATTAATATAATAATATAATAAACTCGTCTCTTCTATAAATATATTGTCTTGCATCTGTTATGATTGGTACGGTTTTGCTAAATTCTTTTACTACTAACCAGCCATTAAATCATAAAATGTCAGCCGGTGGTGTTTCCTTATATATTTTGGTTTAATCTTTTATATTTTCAAACAAAATTACAATACATAATTTGCATCCAGGATTGAGTAGAAAGCTTTATTAATATAGCTTTTGTAATTAAAGTTCAGTGTAACTGTATTTAGTTCCAAGAAGATAATAAATAACTAATACGTATCTAGAAGTTTGTAAAGGACCATAAAGAGGAGCTGAGCATGTCAACTGTGTAAGATGCATTGCCTATATCAAATCTAAATAATTTCTCGACATGGGAGGAAGGGAGACAAATAGACAAATAAGAAAAAAGTAAAAAAAAGAGGAGATCAGAATGAAGACTAAGGGGGTCACTGTGATATAATGGAAAGTGTAGGTCCTATTTAATTATGTCTTTTATTAACCAAGTATTACCCAATTTGAAATACAATGATGTGTTTCCTTGTGACAATGGTCTTAAGTTATTAAAGCATATAATAAAGAAATACATGAAAGAAAGACTAAGAGGTAGCAAAAAAGGTGTTACTCTTGCGAAACGAAATGTAAGCGCCCTTACCTGATCCATACCTTAAAAAATTTACTAACAAGTGGCAAAGATTTGCTATTTTGAGCATATAAATATACAAGATAAAACAAATGATCTATTCAATTAGAACTTCAAATTCATATGAATGCATTACATGTGTGAAAGTGTTTACATGCACAATCTAGTACAGCATTGTTACCATAATGTAAAAAAAATCAAAACATATAGGTTGGAAACAGTTATCTCTGACTGCTCTCTCAAGGATTTGAACTTTACCAGAGCACGAACTGGGACATAGAAGGTCCAATAAGATCTTCCTGCGACAACGCGTCCTAGGTGCACTCCTGAACCTCGACCCTCAGTTGGTAGTCGGGAGCCATAAGTACCCACTACCATTCGCAGGTGTCAGAAACAAAAGTTACCGTCATCTTTAGTACTTAGTTAAATAATGATAGTAATAATGATTGAAAAGAAAATAGTAGGGTACACATGTAAAGGGAATTATATCTTTAAATGAACCTTTTCATCTTCTGAATGTACTTCTGAACATGTAAGAAGATAGAGGTATTTGCTTCATATAAGAGGTTAGCATCGCCAAATAGTAGTATAGATAAGTTGTCAGTAGTAATATTTCGTAGATTGTCACAAAGTTCAGCACGTTGTGCATAAAAGTGCGAAAGCTTGAAGAAGTAATGACACGTGTCTTCTATTGCCCCACAGTCTCAAAGGAGACCGTCTGTAATACTTTTGTTTAAAAATAAATGCTCCTTTAGTGATTTACAGTGGGTCCTTAGTTGTGTGTTAGATATTTGGTCAGTTGTCGAACCGATAAAATAGTATTTATCTATTGAGAATTCGAATTTAACTTACTTTTTAAATACTTAAGAGTACCAAGGATGGAGCCCTGTGGAACACCAGAAGAAATATTGATAATATTGGACATGGCTCCAGGAAGCACGAATCTCTGTTTCCTCTCCAACACAGAACCAATCAAGTAATTGATCTGCTATACCAGTCAATTAATACAGTAGACCTCGATATTAATAGACCTCGATACCATACTTGATCAAACGCCTTAGAAATGTCACAGAAAACGGTGTGAATTGATGCGGCAGATATAAAGCTTTATACATTTAAACCTCTTCATCCTATCACAAGTATAAATTTAGGCAAAACTTGATTTTTCTTAAATAAATGTGCCCTAAATGAAACTAGTACGGACTTAACTGTCTTCTTACACGTGATCTATTTTATATACGCTATATCTAAAATATATTAAGTGTCCAGCTTTATTTGTCATCCAATGAAAATGCTGTATTTCTAGTGTTAATGGTCAGAGAGGATTTAAAGTCGATACTACGTATATGTTAGTGCTCATCTGTGCTGTTCTACAGAAATTAGCAACTTCGACGGGAGCCACAGGAGAATGTTTCTAATTTCTGTAGAACAGATGCGGATGAATATTTACATACTTAGTGTCACGCTTCATTTGTCCTTTATTACGTCACGACTATTTTTACGCATGTGGTTCTATGAAGTACTATAAAAAAAGAAGGCGGCTATTAATCGAATTTGATAAAGTATCAAATTTTGTTCTTCTATGAAAATTAACACATAACTAATTATTTTAAGAAATACAGCGTTTTCATTGGGTGGCAAATAAACCTGGACACTTAATCAAATTCCGTTCATAGCCGCTTCTATTTTTCATAGTGCTTGATAGAACCCTGTTCGAACAAAAATGGACAGGTCGTGATTAATAAAGTGAATAGTAATGAAGCCAAATAAAGCTCGACTTAGCTAACTTTTTCGTCGAAGTTTTAAGTTTCTGTAGAACAGCACAAATAAACACTAACATATACGTACAAGTAAACATATAAGAATAAAAGCATAATATAAAGAGCAGGTTTCACAATATGCCCGTCATATCATATATATACGTTTGGACATCTGTTCTTGTCAAACGTGAACTATTCATCATTACATGGTCATCTTAAATAGGATAGTAAGCTTTCGTGCACAGTCACTTGGCATTTTGAATTACTTGCGTAAGTGTTTTGATAGACAAGCTGAGGTGGTCGATTGATACCTAGTGTGTGTAATAATATGAGAAGGTAAAAAATATAACACCATTCTTGAAATCTGCCTGATTACAAGTGTGATATTGTACTCTTCACGACGCGTACTACCATCACATATTACGTACCAAAGTCGTTTTTATCTAGTTCTATTTACAATGTAATATACTGCACGCGTCAATTACGATTCAACATAACATGTTGATTTTATACACCAAGAAAAGGAAACAATATATTAAAAGCGCATTGGTCTACAATTTGGCACCGTTACAGTTGACCTTGACCTAGTTCTTTAGAAATGATATAGTACGATCATTTATATGAAGAATAATAATATTTGTTTAAGACCTTTTTAATGTATGAATGTAGATATGTAATATCGGATTATGTATCACATATTTACAAACAACATCTATGGAACAGAATTAGTGCATTTATTCCATCTTGCTTGATGATATTTGGACTTACATAACGCTTGCTTCCATATTTCTTTATGACAATGGAAACCTTCGTATTGCTGAATACAGTCATGCATTATGATTTCATGTAATCGCAACTTCATGTTTTCCTTTCTGAACCATTAAACTCACATATTTTAATACGCTATATGTTTAAGATAACATTCTTTGCTTGTTCTTGATATAACTAGATGTAAAATGGTAAGTTCCTGAAAGTACAAATGTTCCTTTAATTTGCTATAAATATGCCACTTACATTGTCGACACTATTTCACAATAAATAATTGCTTTTGATCAATACTTGGGCGAATTTGACGTGTCTTTGCATTCATATGCTGCAATATATTCACTTATTACAAATATAATGCAAGACATGATCAGTGCGCATTGACAACGAAGATGACAACGATAGAATTATTATAATCGCATGTTACAGTACGCACTAAGCAGTAAGCATAATGCGAGTTGCAATATTTTGTTTTCATATTATGACAGCAAGTGTCGCTTTTTCGGTACATCCCGTTATTTTCCGAATGGTCCCGCTATTTGGCTCGTGGAGTAAAACAAAGTTATGTCCCCTTTATATAGGGGCGTATACCGAACAGTGTTAGTTGGGGCTGACATGTATGTGGATGATTTTGAGAAAAACAATAGAATATTTTTGGAGATTCGGCCAACATGTGACAAAAATGTAATAGATGTCTCTTAATACTCATCCTACAAGTGGCAAAACACCTCTTATACATTGTTTATACAACTTTTTTGTGCTTGGTACGTATTTATACATGTATATACGCAAAAGAATACCGTTCTATGGTCACCGGAGGTTATGTACGGAAAATTCCGATGATAGGCGAAATGTGGAAAAATTCCTTTGATCTTGATAAGAGAGTTCTCGCCCCTTAAGAGTTCACAGTCGCTAGACATTGTTTATATATTGCTTACATATATTGTAAGATGATCAAACATAATCCACAAAGCATCAGACAGCATAAACACTGAATAATGGAAATAAGCGAAAGCTAATAGTAATCACGCCATGCGAGAGATAAATCTATGGTGGCATATTTCTGCCACCAGATAACCTGATAATTAACTAGTTAATTATCAGGTTAACTAGTTACGTAACTAGTTAACCTCTTAATTAACTAGTTAATTATCAGGTTAACTAGTTACGTAACTATTTAATTTTTTCAATAAAAAAAAGATCATAACGGGAAAAAATGCATGTT
This sequence comes from Ruditapes philippinarum, assembly GCF_026571515.1. Lineage (NCBI taxonomy): Eukaryota > Metazoa > Mollusca > Bivalvia > Venerida > Veneridae > Ruditapes > Ruditapes philippinarum. Next base: position 122,356 of record NW_026854847.1, on the reverse strand, counting down.
AGTGCCTGCAAACTGCCATCCCTTATTGTCAGCTTAATATTAAGAGGTTAACTAGTTACGTAACTAGTTAACCTGATAATTAACTAGTTAATTAATAGGTTAACTAGTTAAATAAATACTTAACTAGTTAACCTCTTAATTAACTAGTTAATTATCAGGTTAACTAGTTACGAAAATACCTAACTAGTTAACCTAATACTTAACTAGTTAATTATCAGGTTAACTAGTTACCTAACTAGTTAACCTGATAAATAACTAGTTAGTTAAGAGGTTAACTAGTTACGTAAAAACGTAACTAGTTAACCTCTTAATTAACTAGTTATTTATCAGGTTAACTAGTTAGGTATTTGCGTAACTAGTTAACTTCTTAACTAACTAGTTATTTATCAGGTTAACTAGTTACGTTTTTATGTAACTAGTTAACCTCTTAATTAACTAGTTAATTATCAGGTTAACTAGTTACGAAAATACCTAACTAGTTAACCTAATACTTAACTAGTTAATTATCAGGTTAACTAGTTACGTAACTAGTTAACCTGATAAATAACTAGTTAGTTAAGAGGTTAACTAGTTACGTAAAAACGTAACTAGTTAACCTCTTAATTAACTAGTTATTTATCAGGTTAACTAGTTAGGTATTTGCGTAACTAGTTAACCTCTTAACTAACTAGTTATTTATCAGGTTAACTAGTTACGTTTTTATGTAACTAGTTAACCTCTTAATTAACTAGTTATTTTATCAGGTTAACTAGTTAGGTATTTGCGTAACTTGTTAACCTGATAATTAACTAGTTAATTAAGAGGTTAACTAGTTACGTAACTAGTTAACCTCTTAATTTTAAGATGATGATATAATAAAAGGATGGCAGTTGCAGGCACTAACATGCATTTATTTCCCGTTATGATCTTTTCTTTATTGAAAAAATTAACTAGTTACGTAACTAGTTAACCTCTTAATTAACTAGTTAATTATCAGGTTAACTAGTTACGTAACTAGTTAACCTCTTAATTAACTAGTTTGTTATCAGGTTATCTGGTGGCAGAAATATGCCACCATATAAATCATATAAGTCACACATGTACAAAAGGAAGTAAGGAATAAAAATAGTCGGTTTTAGATGACTTCTGCATAAAAGTAATACAAAAAAGAACTAAACCGTAACTAGTGTGTATAGAGCATGAAGAAATGTAGCTTATACATGTTAACATTTTAATGTTCCAAAACAGTACGATAAATGGCTTGTGCAAGTTTAATTGTTATCACTCAATGAAAGAATTAGTCACTACGAAAGTTTGAATGAAATAATGAAAAAAATGAATGCAGCCTAATGCAAAGTTCAAATATGAAATCAAGTATAATGCAAGTTCCAATGTCATCAGGCAAGATGGAATCAAGCATAATGCAAGTTCCAATGTCATCAAGCAAGATAGCATAAATGCATTAATTCTGTTCCATAAACATCCATCTGTTATTCCGTAACTTCTGATAATACTCAATACTATCAACATACATTTCATGGTATCAAAGACCTTCCATTATAGACCAATTTACTTAAAATTTACTTTGAGAGTATGATACCGAAAGGATGTGATTTTCCAAGATCGCGTTTTCCTTTATGGCACCGTCTAAATAAAAACGAGTCAGTACTGGTACAAAATGTAAATATTCGCTTGCTTTTTACAGCTTATTAACAGAGCGAAGTATATTGTATGCTCTGAAAAAAAGGTTACTTAACATGAATAACCTGGTGTTTTGTTTTTAGACACGACCCCCGCCCCCCTCTCCCCATTTACAATAAAATGATTTCCAGATACAATGGTTTTATTTTTATAGTTTTACATACTTTAATCTACAACTGTCTTATGTGGCTATTTTTATTTCTTTAATAAATTAACAATAAGATGTCGTGTTTCTTTCCTTAAGATTATTTTACGGTTATCGGCAAAAAGAATGTAAAGATTTTTTTGTGAGAACAGTAAATATGTTGGAATAACAAAGTTGCAAAGTTTGTGCATCCAATTGGCTTTATTGTAAGATTAACACAGGAATGGTGTAAACATAAGAGTTTTCATAATCAAAATACAAAAAATGGCTACCAACAATATGGCCAGAAAACAAAAAGATCTACCAATTTTGTCACACTGATCGGTAGTATTGGTAAGATCCTACGAGATCGGAAAATGCAAGTACACTATGATGAAGGACGGGTAAGGAGAAATTATTCGAGAGTAAAGAAAAAAAATATGTGTACTAATTCTATTTAATGAGTAAGAACTTTAACATTCGGGTCTCCAGACATTTACGGTTCGTCATTAGAAGGTAATTATAGTCGCTTCTATCAACAGGGGGTCGAACGTGTAGCGGTGCGATACTCCTTTAAGCGAGATGATTTCATGCGATACGCCCTAATGGCGGATTTACCCGTGTAAACACACGTCAGAGTGAGTGTTTTTTATTAAGTATTTCATAAATCTTCGATATATTTTGTATTGAGGATGTGAAGATAGGACCGACACACATTTCATCAAAATTACAGAGGCCTAAATTCATAATTAAAAAAGTTATTGTTTAAACATATTTATTTTAGCTCGATTGCGAAACAAGTTCTTGCAACTTATATTAATCACTTTCGAGTCCGCTTCCTGGAACCAACCAGTACTGGTGTCATATGAAGAACCATGGTCGTGACCCGAGTAGGGCTCGAACCCATGATCTCTGGGTTGAGAGGCAGACACCTTGACCACAAGGCCACCGCTCCCCTTTAAAAAAAAGTTATTGAAGGTAAACTGACGGCAACTAATTTTGGGTCGGTGAATAAAATCGCTTAATGCAAGCTTATATTAAAATAGTTAATTTCTTTTTCTTCTTTATGCTATAAGAGTAATCATAATTGAGTTGCATAGCAAGTACCTTTGTGCTCCGATATACATAGACGCTTACTGGTCAAAATATTTAAGTGTACGCTGGATTTTGGTGCGATAAAATAACTGTACGCTGTTAAAGGTTCGATATTTTTCATTATCACATCTGTTGAACATGTTTTCCTATGATTATACTAAGATATCTACCATATATGTGCCCGTATCTGGAATTCTGAAATCTTCTTCTTTCCTTAAAGATCTACTTGAAATAAAAGTTTTGTATAACCATCTATTTTAAGTGTTTGAACTTAATTTGAATAATTGATAATAATTATCGTCTGATAATTAGGAGTTGGAAAAAAGTAACCTTTACTCTAAGATCTTAGAAAAGTAGGAATTTGACCGAAATATGTAAGAATGAATTTAAGAAACCAATTAAAAAATCTTGTATAAATTATCTCACTTTCAAAGCAGAATATTTCAGAAAAATAGCAAGTAATATGTGAAATAAGGGCTGTTTTACTTCATGAGGTTCTAAGATCTTTTGTACATGCTGCTGTCAAACTTATATTTTTTTTATTATAAATAGAATTGAACATTTCAAACAACCTATAAAATACAGTGAAAGTACATTTCGCTGCTGTTCTAGAGATAGAGACTGAGAACCAGGTGGTAAAAATCTTTAGGTGGTAAAATTCTTTTCTAAAATGTTGCTTAGAACAGGCTATTTTTGTAGTGCACATAATTGTGGCCTGTCAGGAATTACACAAAACTTCAATTTCAAACTTCAGCCAGTCATTGGACGCCAAACAGCTCAGTGTCTTTCTTAGATACAGCTGATGCTCACATGTGCAAATACACAGTTGTAAATGTTGCAGAGTAATTAAAACATAACAACTTAATTTACAAACAAAACTACTGCCAGATAGTGAAAGTACCACAAGTATAAATGCTGACACATGTGCAAATAAACAAAAAGCTATTGAGTATATAATATTAGATTGAGTCACACTGGTTATGGAGTAGTATATAAATAACACATGGGTTTGTGGGTTACAGTTAAAATATCATCCCAAGGAAAATACAGTAACTGTTAGCCAATGTGTTAGCCGAGGGAATCAGTAATTTTAGGAGGGTTGATATTTTTACTGTTGTGTGCTTGTGTGTTATTTATTTTATTTTCCAAACAGATACTGTAAAATATAAAACTTTTATTTACATAAAAAACACTTGCCCAGATTTTATACTGTTAAAAAGTACTGTTGGCCTGTAACAGTATAAATCTCTTAGTCACATGGTACACTTGCTTTAACAGTAAGAGTAACTCCCAGTGGGAATGAATATTTACAAAAAAGTGAGGGGTAATGCTATACATTAAATGTTGCAGAGAAAGCCTGGTTTTAAATGTAAAACTACTGGCAGATATGTTAAATCACTAAAAGTATGAATGCTTTCATAAGCAAATACACAAATCTGTTTGGTATACACTGGTTATGGAGTAGTATAGTTATATATTCAAAGGGTCAGAGCTAATGACAAACATCAGAATTACTGAAATACAATCATGTGCTCTGTATATAATATATGTGAGAAAAGAATATTTAACTTAATTATATCATAGTATATTACATTAATTGACACTGTTATTTTAATTGACACTGTGATTTACATATGATTAACATACAAACTCAAAACTTGATATTTCATCAATATTGAATAAGAATGTACTGTAATGAGGAAGTTGCTACAGAAAAACATACCAACATTTGTGCGTACAGTTGGTTTATCGGACCAAATATTAGGCGTACAGTAAGAAAACTGGAAATATTTTATATATTTTCGAATAGATATTGAAAACTACTCTTGTATATCGTTTTGTTTTTCAAAAATAAACATGTTGGGACTTCGAATATCTCGTTTTAAAACGACTGATACATGATTCGTTTGCATGTGCATATCAGGTTGCCGGTTGAATTTGCAGCAACAAATACCTCAATAACTTCCTCAATTCTATAAGTATTAGTATTTTATTTTGACAATCATGCACAATTATAAGTTCTGATCAGCATGCACAATGCTATTCTTCAAAAAATTACAATAGACAACAAATATTTGGAAGAAACATGTTCATACCCACTTTCATTTTCGCTCTCGTCCGCTATTAAGGCGTATCGCATGAATTCACCTCGCTTAAAGGAGTATCGCACCGCTATACGTTCGACCCCCTGATCAAGTTAACATACATAGCAAATAAAGGTTTTTCTGAGTAGGATCCCAGTTTGACATTAGCCCCATATTACCTCTTTCGATATCATCTCTTGTTAGTGTGCTATCAAGATCACTTAGAGGTGATCCTTATTTTTACAATTATCGAACATTAAACAAAAATGTTTAAACTATACAGTAGCAGTCTTTTCCTTTTCCATTTAATCCATTAATGAGTATATTCTTCTTGTTGATATTGTTTTTCTTTTCTTTTTCTTTTGTCTCTTTTTGTTGTTGTTGTTTTTTTTGATGGGGTATGTTAACGTACTAAAGCTTATTCATAAAGTTCAAACTTCTTAACAATACTTTCAAATTATAGTCTATTTAAAATATTGAATTTCTTTTAGATATATTTGCAATGAAGCGCTTGAGTAATTACTTCTAAATATATAATATTTTTGTTGAAAATTTTTATTTTTATTTAAAATTTGTAAATATCAATTTGAACAAATGCATAGGCACGAACATTGGTTATAACTACTACAGTAACTGTATTTGTTTTTGCCAAACGAAACTAGTTAATAATTTCCATAAAGCTTCGTTCAACACATGGCGAGGTGTTTCGATTTAAATATTAAGTTCATTATTGTACATGTGGTATGTCTGGCAACATGACAAATGTACACCTCTTTTGTACAAAAGAAATCAGTTTTTTACTTCCGTATTCATAACTGTTTCAATAATTTAAAATTAGTATTAGACTGTGCGTGCTAAGAACATCATATTTTAATGAACGATAATACGTGATTAGAATTAACTGTGAAGTTATTAACAAAGCTTTTTGATTCATTGTTCCATTTTAATTAAAGAGAAATGTCATGCATTGTCATATATATTGTTAAAAGCAGGTTTTTCATATTTGTATCAGTTATATAAGGACTTAAACTAACTATTAATATAAAGAGCCAGCCCACCAGTTTTGTTTTTCGTCATAATGTCAGGCAATCGAAGGAGACAGAAAAAGACAAAGCACTTGTTTTCAGCACATTGTCAGTTTGAATTAGCTTACTTTCCGCCCATGCATATTATTTGTCTTGAATTAGAGCTCCTTATTACAAGGGACACAACTTATGAAATACATGTTTTGTCATGTTACATATTTGTCTCCCATGACCAAACAGTTAAAGTTGAAAACCTTAAAGAACGCCCAAACGCTAAGTTGTGTAAGCCTGTTTATGGAAAAAAGTGGTCAGTGTAAGCTACCATCCACACCCTTCGCACCGGCTTAAGCAGAATTCAATATTTGTATATGGAAGTGGTTAAATTTTGAATTTAGGAACATCCGTAGATCTAGATGTGTTCATACAGCTGTTATCGCGGACCTTCAATGCGATACGTGTATATAGAAATCGGTACATGGTCCCAAAGTTAAGGAATGCGTTTGCCCTTGTTCGGAAATAAATAAACTGGAATTACGGCTATAAAGCCTTGAAAGTACCTATAACATGTATATAATATTAAATCATAAAATACACGGAAAGTCAGCAGAAACTGTTGTTTGCTATATAACCATCACCTAACTGCTAAGTTTATATACAACCGTTTATATACGGCCATATAATAACTAATACTGGAACATGCCGATTTAGATATGTACTTAAAAATGTTGAATTGCCGTTTTGAACACAGACATTTTTAGAAATATAGAAATCTGCTTAAGATAGAAAGTTCCGATTAGAATTAATACCACGGCACTTAAATAGGAGTTGATAAAACTATGATCATAATTGTGTACCATCATAACATTTTACTTCGACAAATTAAAAAAAACAAGTGGATGAAAAATAATATACAAAATACCCATTATAACATTAACCTTAATGTTCTCAATGCTTTAGAGAATCTTGGAACCTCCTTGCACTAAATCGACAGAGAGGATCTGGAAACTTGTTTAATCCTTACCCTACTACTAGCAACTGAATCTATCCATTCAACCAGTGCAGACCATGATCAGCCGACACATCGTTGCCATCTAATAACGGTCTCATTCATATCAGTATTTTGAAATGTTGTCCTATAAATGATGACTATTTTGTCTGGATTTAAAGACAGGAAAGGCATTTATTAATTAGGTATTCAGCAGGATAAGGGTTAATAGCAAACATTCATAACACATATCGTTAAGTTAATAAATATAAAAATAAATAAATAGAAAATATAAATAAATGATTAAACTTTATACAGTTCTTTTTCTTTTTTGAGGAAAACATATGTTACACGTTCTTTCTCACCTTGAGATCTGTTAAAGACGGTCAAAAAATGAAAGTCTTTAAATATGTAATATCAGAATATACATATACTGAATCCATAGTTAAGATTTTATATTTAAGTCTAGTTGGTGAAAAATCTACGGATAAGAAATTTAATCAATACATCTATTTGTCTTCATTTTGATTGTTTTCTTTTATTTAATATTTTGAAAATCAACATACACTGCCAGTGACCTTTGGTTTTGTAAATTTCATTTGTCATTTGAATCGAATATAATTCATCTCATGCTATACGAAATACTTTAAATAAAATAAGCCCTTATTGAGTGCGTCTCACCAGCATACTTAAAACACTGAACATGCATTGTCAACATTTACATTCTAAATTAACAAAAAACCCACTTCATTTTCAAAATCAATTTCAATTTTTCCTCGACTTTCAAGGGGGTTGGGGTGGGGGATGACACTGAGCCATTTCAGGGATGTATCCCGTTTATTTACCTGTCAATTCACAAATTGATTCCTTCCTATATAAACAAACGATTCTTGTATTCATTATTACAATTATCTATTTAAGTTAGTCTTGTTTGCAACTAGGCAAATATTTGTATTTAGGAAATATGTCATGTAATACCGTAATTATTAAGCCTAATATTCCGGGCTTTTCAATAGACAATGTATTTCAATTCTCAATCGGCGGTTGCGTACCACTAAATTATATTTAACACCACAGACACTATAAATACCTAGTTCGGATATCAAAGTACGTGTCGCATCAGGTTACAACCTAAATATTATATTTTGATTAATATCAACTTAATTAACTTTTGATTGGCGCCTAATTATTCTATTTTATACTTTAATTAAAATATGTTTAAACATAATACTTTAAGCTACGGATAGGATTCAAGCGTATTTAATACATTTCTATCAGTGTCGTTTTTCCAATTTACAAATTCACAAATTACCGATGAATATTGAAAAATACAGTTCTATTATCAAAATAATTCTAATTTCAGTTGGAAGCTTTTTAGTTAAGACTAAACATAAATATCTCAATTTTTATTCAATTATTATTCCTTCAATTTGACTGTGGTCAGTACATGTATAAAGAATCAATTTCATATAGGAAAATGAAATGTAATAAAAGTCTGATCATTAAAGTTAAAAATATAATTTTCTTTTCTTTAAAATTATGTAATATTATTTTGAAATCAAAACAAAACAGTTTAAATTAATATGTACTCCCTCAAGAACTTAAAAAAAAAAAGACGACACTGATATTTCAAAAGGGTTTCGCGCGTTCAATTTTGTTCAGATGATGAAAATCAGATTCTGTTAACGGATATTATTTTAATTTTAATTTACTTCTGTTGCCATAAATTTAATTAATATAAGTAGGAATGTATGGACGAGGAAATAAATACTTTATATCTTGTCGTCTGTTACGCAAAGTTTCAATTTAAGGATGAGCAGTGGTCAGATAAATATTAGCCGCAGACGACAGTTCACTGTACCTATCATGGATTTGACTTTCATTAGCTTTAAAACATTATATAGAGTTTTATTCCCTTTAGCATTTCGTTATCGAAAGCATATTTTAGTTTACTTCAGTTCAAATAGATCTAATGTGATTTTGCAAAAGTTGAATTACTTGTGACACTTTCTTATGGTTGTTGGGAAAACTGTTGCTGTAAAACTTACCAGTAACCAAAAATATTTGTAGAATAAAAAATTGTCGCTAACTACACATTTGTCGCACATTACATTGGGAGCGTCTTACTCATTCCATCCTTTTATATTATTTTATGTAACTTTTTTTCTCTCTTATTTATCTCAAAGCCCTTGACTTTTCAGTCAACTTTTGAAGGAAAACGGTTTTAAGTGATATATTATACTTTCGTATAGACTTCGTTTTCCAAAGTTATACACTTCATTTTGTGAAGTTAACAAGCGGGTTACAAATTACTGTAGAGAAGGCGACGGGATGATGGGTGCATGCTGCGAGTGTTAACTTACATAGACTTTACCCCTTATCAAAATGATCAAAATCATTTGAAGTCGAAATAATTTCAGTTGTCAGTATTTTGGCCATCTTTATTATCATCTCCGGTACATTATATACGAGCGATGTAATGTTAGGAGTGCGTTGCAAAGTAAATAGATGTAACGCAACACCGGTTGTTTTCTTATCCTCGGGTAAAACGAGTTTCTCGTTACGTGACGAGAAATTGAACAGGGGATTCTGGGACGGATATTGATAAAACGTGGGACAAATTATTTAACACGAGTTTTGAAATTCGTCAAGAAGATTGACAAACAATCAATGTAATGACATTAATTAAGGAACTTTCAAGTTTGGTTAGGAAAATCCCAGACTAGTCTTCATGCCTCTTCCTAGTTTTCAAGTTCAAGCTAATCATGTAATTATCTTAAATATCCCAAATTGTTTTCCACGAAGTCATTATTATAGTATGGAAAAGTTAGTAAAGCGAAGATGAAGTAGTCACAATAAAGTGAATAAGGCACATTATCTCTAACAGGACAGTATAAAATTGTCCCAGTTCTAAACATAGTGAATGTATGAAGGGCCTGGCATGTTTCAGCAATTTTTACTCACAAAAAAAAAGTGAAATAAAATTTAAATCTAATGATAATACGCAATTACCACTTTAATCAGATAATTTTTGAAACGGCTACTCCTGGACAGTTAATGACGAAAACAAAAAATGATTCATTTGTGCAGACATAGCAGACATACGACCACTGCCACAAAATTTCACCAGCGGGTGAATTAACGAGTCAGTCAACAAGAATACAATAGTCTCCCTTGACGATAATTTGACTGTCCAATCTTAATTGGCTGTCTAGATTAGTAAAGTTTCTTCCCGGACAAAGACACCCCGGGTAGAATCATCCCGGGGTAGGATAGGGTTGTATAGTTGACATGCTCGATAAACGTATTCTATTTTGTGGGAATCTGGACGCTGTAAGGTGGGCTCATGTCATTCATTCTTGAACACAGATGTTGGAAGTCAATGACGGCAAGTATGAGAAAGTATTGCTGGTAGATCACATGTTCTCCTCGTTTATACCTTTTTAACAGTATTTTTCATTTGCCAAAAAATTATCGTTTGATTTGAACCTTAGTTGTGTCGTTCGATTGATATTATAAAAAGTTATCCCCGCTCAAGTATCCATATACATGTACATTATCATTAAAAGATGCCAATCTAACGTTTAAATTCAGTTTATATTTCATTTTACATAATTACAATAACAAACCATAAATTTCTCATTAATTTGCTTTCTTTTTTTAAAACAATTTACAAATTGTTACAATAGATATATATTATCATATAATTGATTGATTGCATTATTGACTGATTGATTGATTGATTGATTGATTGATTTAAATGACAAATACTGTTCAGGTTAAGATGGAAAAACAATATTTTGACCGATGTATATAAGACAAACTGTAAGAATATACAATATCGTGAATAAATGGATAAAAACGAAAGGAAAATGATGACAGTCATAAAGGAGATAAAAAGATGATTACATTTTACAGTCTAACAAGTATGCCGAAATGTTTAAAGGTGTCATGAATTCTTTAGAAGCTGTAATTGTTATCGGTTATTCTGTTTACCTACGTTTCGCTTCTTATCTTTTCGGGATTTTCTTTCGTTTCCCAAAACACTAGGACACAGAAGATTGTTATGCTACTATTTTGCAAAATAAGTAAGGATTGATAAAGTTGTGTTACACTTACTATAATCAAACCTGTCTATAACGACCATTTAAAAAATGAAACTGGTCACTTCTTTCAGTTGGTCTCTGAAAGGGAGCAATATTTATATTAATGTTTCAGCTTGTTACTTTCGATGTGGACCTTAGATGACACGTTTCTTATGGTGCGTCGCTATTTGGAGGTAACTATTTGTACAGAGTCCACTGCACATGCATTGAATTTCTATAGGGACCTAGAATAAGTTTTAGTTACGAAATATCTATTTTATTACATGGAACATTTACTGGGACATTTCTGTACTATGTACTCAATGGATAATAGGATTTTTAGTTTCTAAGGTCATAATTAACTGCGTTGTTTAACTTTAATTTTACTGATATTGATAAACTCATTCACTTAATAAATAATCGTTACACGACTTTGCCATTGCAGGTGTTTCGCATACAATCTCTAATCTTCTCCAATTTCTACATAGCAAATTAATTATCTTCTTTACCATAGTAAGTTTTTAAAAAATCGGGCGGTTCTCTTTAGTGTTCTGCGGTCTAGACCTTCTCCAAATAGCAAAATGCAATCTTCCTTATTTGATAAGAAAACACAATTTTAATCCCCAAAGTCAAGGCTAGGTTCACAGGTAAATTGATACTGGTAGCCTGCCATGGACATTCAGTAGCTTCTATTTAGTTTATAATCCATTTTTAACGCGAAAATGGCTTTTATATCCCATTTAAATTTTGTTCGCAAATAAACCTTTTTCTCAAGTTGACACAAAAATCCGGTACAAGTACTTAGAACAATATTTACCCGCCGTGACTTTATAAAAGACACACATGTTCCAATGCGATTAGTTTCCGATATTTCAACATAGACATGTTTTGAATAGCTTTCTTTAAGAATATGAAGGACCAACTTAATGTATGCTTAAGAAAACTTATGTTTATTTCAAGTTGTAAGACCGCAAAAATTCAAGTCCTTTTGACAGAAGAAGTCGATGGCAGTGTACACAAATCACTTCTAGTGTATTTTTTAAACGTGTAAACGCTTCGGTCGTAAAATGCTGCAACATGTTCGAAATTAATTTAAATCGTGCCTATTTTAGCTTTAAAAAATGCGCTATTGTTGTAGTCATGTTACAAACCGACTGAACTTTGCAAAATGCCATAAAACGTATTTCATAGTTTTAATCAGAAATAAATTAGTTTCACCTAACTTGACCCTCTTGTATGACGTCACAAGTATTTAACGTTTTAACAGTAACTCCTGGGGATAATCTGATGAGATTTGTTTCGAAGAACAAATAATGAACAGTTTTTTTTATTAGCTTATTAATTATTTAATTTACTTGTTAAACATTATGTCTGCGTTATAATTAAAAAGGTAAAATGAGTGTGCTTTTATTCGTATATAGGCAGCTTACAGCATGCTTTTAAGTATTTTTTTATCTTTTTTTGTGGTATTTATACAAACACATATAGTCGAATGAAAACTGAACAAGTGCATAACTGTGCTACGACAAAATGAGATCAGTTAATTTCTTTTATTATTGTTTAAATGGAAGCAGCATAAAGCGGTGTACCGCGCGAATGACACAATCGTAATACTTGCATTGTATAGTGATGGGTATTTATATCGATCGGGTAAATCAGACATGGTAAGGACGTATAAAAGAATAAGGACGTATAAAAAACAAGACAACAGCCGTTAATAGTAATAATAATACTTTTAATAATATACTGTGTTGACAATAGTAAACTCTCTTTTTACATAATTAAAAAAATGTAAAAAAATAACAAACAAAAACGATGTATGCCATAATGCATTTTGTTGAACAAAAATTAACAATTTCATTAAATCATTGATATGATTTTTATGATGGTTATATTAAATCGTATAGAAGTGATGTGTCGCCTATGTATGTTACTCAATAGAAGGATCAAAAGCGTCCATCATCTGATAGTGTTTCCAATAAAAAAAGATATTTCGGTCGGTCATACATATCTCTATTTTTGCATACTATATATACTGAACGAAAAACCATTTTTTAAAATAAAATTGCGTAGCAAATGGTAAAGGTTGATTTAAAAAAGATATAAATTCTTGAATCAAGGCCCGGCCCAGTTACAGAATGCTTAAATTAATTAAGACACTTATTCTAGTTAATCTTTAACATTAAAAAGAATAATAAATTCAATCTATAGTCAAGTATCAAATCGTTACAATAGAGGTGGCCACATTGAAAATAAAACTGATATAATCTAAATGGTAACATAAACGACGGAAAATAGGATAAAATAACAAAACGTTTATCCCCATTAAATAGAATCTATTCATAATTAATGATGAATTTGATTTTTAAGCCGACACATGTCCCAAGAAAATCGATTGTCTTTCGTTTAAAAGAGCTTTGATCATAGCTTTGATAAAATACAAAGTACACAGAATAACGTACACTTGTTAATTATTCAACAAATAGCTCATTTAGCTACTCCGTCAATTTGTGCGTGCTGAATTAATATCAGACAATTGCCCATCAATTTTCTAATAAAGGCGAAATTCAATTAAATCACCATTAAACGTGTCACGTCAAATTTTCGTTTTTCACGATCTTTGGAAGTCTTCACTATATGAAGGTAAGATTAGCCGCAAAGATAGTGGCCAATTTCCGCCTTATTATCACCATTATGGATTGGGGAACTACTTTTCGTTGGCTGATCAACTTAAAGAAGAAAGAATTGACCAGGTGATTGGGGGGCATCGTGAGAAAAAACCCATGTGCATGTCACGTTTTTTGTTTTTCCTTTCGTTTTAGTGATCTTTTCGCGAATCAATTATTTAAAACAACGAAGCTGTAAAAGACGAACTAATTTCGTTTTGCATTACGCATAAGAAATTAAAAAAATAAATAAAGTCATGTTGATGTGCAACAACGTCATTAACCGAATATTTACTATATTCATTGGAAACTAATTTTTTTTACAGTTTTAATGGTAACTTAATCATATATTTCACTAACCGTTGCTAAAGTTAAGTTTAAATGAATTTGATACCTAGATTTATTCGGCAATGGGAAACACTGGTTTTGAGACTTGTAGTTAAAAACTTAAAGCTTGTTAAGCTTTAAAGATAAATATGCTTTATTGCTTTGTATAAAAGGGCAGTATGACTTTGTGATTTTGTTGTAATTATCTTCAAATTGCAGTAATTTGGTACACACTTTAACACCGGAAGAATGTAAAGTTCTACCATTTAGATATTAGGCTAAACATCACATTTTGATATTATATGTGTTATTTTAGTATGGAAAATTTATCTATAACACATATCACCTATTATCGAAGTAAATTTATTCTATTTCTTGCTATTTTCACTTAAGCGCTGACTTTAGATGTAGTAATTTTAGACATACGACTTGTTAAGAAGTTTTCACGTAAAGGACTGTAAAGCCGCGGACATTCAAGATGCTACAAATCAAACTTAATTTTATGCAATCACATTTTGAAAATATAAGTGAAGAAACAAACAAACAAAACAAAAGGTTTCCGAATGATTATGTCAATGATTAATTTAAGGGTAATAATTTTCCAATGTTTAAAAACATGTTTATTATTCGGTATGAAATAACATTATTATGCCACCTAGAATTTAAAAATCTATAATATAACGTTATTATGCAGTCACGTGATAAATTATTATGCAAATGAAATAATCTTAAGGAGTATGTTAAGGTACGCAAATCAGTTCTTGATAAGGGAAATCAACATGTTGGACAGGTGTTACCTTTAAGTAATAACATAAGGATTTGATTAAAATACAGAAAAAGAAAAAAAGAAGAAAAAAATCACCTGGCAACAATTTCACAATTGCTTATCTACGCTTAAAGCTTCTTTAAGAACTGATGAGGAACTGCACCAAATTGGAACAAAACAATCTCCCTTTATAAGGGAAATACATATTATGCCATATATCTGTTACACTCGTCTAATCTATAACAATAACTTAAACACTTTGTGCTGGCTAAATGGGTCAAAAATCATTTGATTTGAACATGTCTATAAGTAGCCTCTCAATCGGTATACTTCCGATAGTTTTCCGGAAAAACAGCTCTTCAATTGTGGATCCGCTTACTGTCTTTAGCGTTGGTAATAATAACAGAAGTTTTCCGAATCTAAACGGCTGGGTGGGGTATGATGTTTGTATGTATTTGCTCAGCGTCATCTGTGCCTGGTCTTGCAAGGATGCCACCGTGTGGAAATCACGAAGTGTCTGTACATCATTTGTTGTATTTCCAGGAAGAACTATAAAGAAAATAATGTTTGAAATATGTATATAGTGTTTTATTTTCATATAGAATTTTCGTTATTTCTCTCCTGCCAAATCAACTATTCCAGTCGCTTATTTTACATTTGGAATGAAACACTTCATTAAAACACAGAATTTACTTAGAAAACGTGTACACACTCGCTAGCACAGTTCGGCCAATGCGATTATCAGAATCTGAAATAGAAAGCTTTAAAATAAAGGTAAAGATTTTTTAAATGTATATTATGGGCTTACCAGTTTTAAAAAGCACGATTCCTTTTAGACAGGCATATTCTGTGGCATCAACTTGTATGGTTTTAAATTTGGCAATAATCTCTTGTAGGGCTCGAATCTCCGTCATCAGGTTCATGACTTTCTCGCTTGTTTGCGAGTTCTCGCTGCTTAGACCTGTAACAAATAATGTTTCTAATTATATCTCCAATTTTTATTCATTCTTAAGCGAATTTTACATATACTGTACATATTATGATTTAATAATCCTACACATATTTTACATACACATGTATATGTTTTCTACCCATTCAAGTAACAACTTCACGCATACGCCGATAGGTAACACGTTCTTACACATAATGACGAATAATGTTTCTTTCAACCTTTCAATTTAAACAAATCAAGATTTATAAATATTTCACCAAATAATTAAAATTGTTCTATAAATAGATTCGCATTTATATACATGCAAGTGTCTTTCTTACTTACCAGCAGCTGCGAGTAAGGTAGGAGCATCTATGGGCATCTGAAACTGTGCGGCCCCCAGCACAAAAAGCTCCCTCCACGATTCCTCCAGCAAGGTCACTTGGTCTCGATAAGGTAAACCTAGAAACGCGGGTACGTTCTTTGTCCATTTTATACTCATGAACAAGAGTCTTGCAGCGGCTTCGCACACGGCCTCTGGATTGCTGAAGTATGACTGGATTAGCTCGTGCGGGTACTGTATGGATAGAAAAAAATGAATTGTACTATTTCTGAAGCTATCAACGAATAACATTGATATTACATACTAACATAATAGAAAAGATAAAATCGTTTGAAAAAACCCTGAACAATTTAAGGTTTTATAAGTTAGGTTCGATACTCTACAGTGTACATGACATATTTATTCCGCCAAAATGCAGTAGAATGTATAACTGATCAATTATTATTAATATTTTATAGAAAATCTTAGAAAGCAAGAGATTGGATTCTTAAGATGTAATTATTCTATTTATTTATCATTATTTATTTTTGAAAATAATATGTGTATATATATATATACCTTAGGAGTTGGTTGACAGATAAGACCTGGGGATGTTGGTGTCGGCGTCAGGGGGCTGGCTATAGGTGTCAGGGGAGAAGAGGGAGGGTCAACTGCACTGACTGTTATACCATCGTTCAGACGTTCAAATGTGTAGAAGCCGGGCATGTATGGGGACGGGAAAGGGGTGGTACCATACAGGGAATTAAGCTCGCTGGTTTCTTTCAGGTACATGGCCACTTGCCGTCTGATCGTGGAATTCCGAGGCCCTCTCTCGTGCTGCACGGCTATAAATAGAAGAAGAAAAAAGAAAAGTAAGTGAATGTATGATTTAAACTGTTTCATTTTTCTTTGGAGAGTACAAAAATAAGTCTTATACACTCAATTTGTAACCGCTTTAACATCCTTTATTATTACAAGTATATTATAACAATCACCATATCCTCGTGTATTTAACTTCGGGTCACGTGATTGCTAGACGCGAATAAAGCATTCTGGGTAAATATATGATGTTAATATGATAACATTTAAATATACTATTTAGGTTCCTTTTTACTAAAGTTCTTATTTAAATAAATAAATGACCTACTATAAAACTCTAAAGTTATAAAAAAAACATGAAATCTTAACACAAAAATCCGAATCCGTTTTATTTCGCCATAAACGTTTTAAAAAAAATTCTCACAAGTAGGCCTATATTTTTATTTTTTCATTAGATCGTAAATAATTATAAGACGTTCGTACATCACGAAAAATAGACATACATTCACGAATGTCCTTTCTTACTATAGTTACATAACCGTTTGACTTGACAGTAATTTGTTTTTTTAGATAAATGACAGTGAAACAAACGATAATTCTGTAAGACACGTGTGCCAAAGATATCAGATTTTATCACCTTGTCAGAAATTTATTAAAAATTTCAATATTTTCGATACACGGGGTTGTTATCTGTTAAATCATGAGCATGCAAATCTATTGTTGCAGTTTAGTTCACAGTTACCGTAATTATCCTAAGACTGCACATATGTCAAGTATGTCGACTTTAATGGGAACGGTTTTATAAACATGTATATTTAATTAATCTTTTCAGTTTCTTTTATGTAGTGCTATGTATATGTGCGGGGATAAGTCTTTATTAAAACGTTTACAATTCATTTGTTTTAAGGACTTAACGGTGTTATAATATAAAAAGGCCTATTCGACATTTTACGATGATTTCAGTATATCTATTTTTCAAAGAATTAACGAAAAAAATGCAACAATAAATAATGGTTTCAAATTTTCAAATGGAGTGTTCCAAATTGACAGTAGGGAAAATCCATAACATACTCAGTGCGTTAATGGTAAAGAACATAGTATAAAACATAGAAATCATATTCTTACAAATAAAACTGAACATTTTGATTTCCGATGAAATTTGAAATCATTCGATATAAAAAAAAATGTAATGAAATGTGTGCATTTATTAATGCCTGATTTATTATATACATATAATAAAATGCTAGTGATTTTTATCTTGCTAAAATAGGAGTCAATTATCAAGACATCTTAACTTTTCATTACTATCAACAAAAAACTGGAAAATTGAAAGTTTTTCCATTCACTCTTAAAGAGATTGGTTATTTATTGAGTTAGCTACGACAGTCTTAAGTTACCATTGACAATAGGGCATTGTGGGTATGACAAATTATATGACTTTGTGATTTTTGTGTAACTATTGATGAGCAAATGAGTTTGATAGTTAGCCTTTTATGGCGAAAAACGATCGGTTATAGGGTCTATTCAACGCATTTAACTATCTCTTTTTCCCGTGGCTTAATCTTTTGATCCGCGTTTACTGATAATATATACTCAAATTAAAAGTCGAGACTATGAAAATATGATTTATTTGAAAAGAATAATGACACATTCGACGTATATCATTTTTAAACAGAAAGAAAATTAATTTACATTGAAATGTATACACAAAACCGACGAAGTTCGCTCGGTAAACTCTCAATTCCGTAAGGTAAAAAATTGACGGCGATTCACAAAGACTTTCAATCTAAGAACATCGCGCAAAAATAGCGAATGACCTCTGTATTCTTTTGTCATGAACCTATCAAAAATACAAGTCGAATTTAGCTTTTGATTATTTTAGAATGTTCCCTCCGAGGATTCGGGTAGTTTTCAAAGTCAGTAATTGAGACATTAGAAAATTCTTTATATCAACAAAGGGTAGTTCAGTTCGAGTAAACATATATTTTTCCATCTCACAAAAACCGCTTTGGCGTTAAAGTCCTGGTGGTTATTGTTTCGTATTTAAACATCGTTCGATTAAGGCTCTTGACTCTAGTGTCGTGAAAGAATCAAACGCAGTTTTGACTCTTTAAAGTTACACGCCCACAAATTCACCTCAATGAGGTAATATTGTATTACACTCTACAATTTGTATTAACGTATATACCTTCTCTCGTCTTGAGTTGTTTTATTTTTCCAACTTTCTGATTCAGGCAGAAATATAAAAGTATTTCAGACCGTTAAGTATTTTTAATTGAAAAAGAGAGTACAAAAAAAATGCCGGGCTAAATATTTAATTTAAGATCCGTAGCTTTAACAACACATTAGCGGGGGATAACTCTTCTCATACATTAACCAACTACGGCACTTTGTAAATAACAATACCTTTTGCAAACAATTTCACAAGTTATACGTATTCATCAAAATTGCAATCATCCCATAAATGCATTTTAGCTGATAATATTCAAGTAAAAATTCAAGTTCGTTTCTCTAAAAATAATGTTTATTTTACATTTTACGTAAAATAATAGCAAAAAAGGGGGGACAACTTACCATCCTTATTCATTCCTGCTTCCATACATTTTTTGAGTCTGCACGCGCGGCACTGGTTCCGGTGCGTCTTATCAACGGGACAGCTAGTCTGGCCACGTGACTTGCAAATGTATTGTCGATTTCTTCTTATTGATCGCTAAAATAAGTAAGAAAATTCTATTTGCTATGGAATTTCAAAGAAGGGTGATTCCATTACACAAAATGCAGCTAGTAAAGGTTACTAAGGACTATTAAAAAAAAATACTTCGACAAGATGCCCAAAAAAAATACAAATAATAAGTTTTGTTTCTTATACATATTTTATTCCACGGCAT
Source organism: Ruditapes philippinarum (assembly GCF_026571515.1). Taxonomy (NCBI): domain Eukaryota; kingdom Metazoa; phylum Mollusca; class Bivalvia; order Venerida; family Veneridae; genus Ruditapes; species Ruditapes philippinarum. The sequence goes on along the minus strand of NW_026854847.1, from coordinate 102,559 downwards.
TACTTAAACTATTAATTGATAAAAAGCTCACCTTAAAAAATCCAGCACATCTGAAATTGAAAGAAAGACATAAAATTAAAATGGAAACATTATAATAATAATAATAATAATAATAATAATAATAATAATAATAATAATAATAATAATAATAATAATGACGATGACGACGACGATAATAATAATAATAATAATAATAATAATAGTAAACAATCAGACAATCATAAATAAAAACAAAATAACATAATTAGTTTTGATGGAGACATTAGTTCTGAAATAAGTATATCATTCTTTATCCTTAACAACTTTCATTCTCGTCATAAAAGGCGATGTTTGTATATAAACAGCTTTATGTTTTGTTACAAATTTATGTTCCACCGACAGGTATTTCATATTTTATAGATAATTATTTTAGAAGGGTCCGACTTACCCATCACAAGCGTAGATCCCATAATGTTTCCCTGACGAATGATCCTGACATACTTTGCACGGTATGTCCATCAAAATACGACCTGAAATAAAACAAAATAATAACCATATAGCTTCCACAGTCATAGTAGGAGCAGACAACTCTGCACCCGCAATAAATAGCTGTTTGTTTGTTTTAGACACAGAAAATGCTCAGTAATACTTCGAGAAACAACTAAGGTTCTTGAAATCATGTGTAAAGTGTAAACCACCATTTGCATTTTGTTGGAACTCGGTCAATATTTCCTATTAGTTTGAGAGGCGAGGACCTAATCCGCGACCTCTTGATTTATAGTAAAAGTGTTCCCACTAAGGTAGAGTAACCTATTTTTGTACTCACTTTCTGCAAAGATTATACTGATATTTGATCATACGACTTTCGTTTACATACATACGCTTTCAGATACGGACTATATTTCCTTTTAAAAAAAGATAGTTTTACCACGCATCATATGTGCATTTGCAGCTTAATGTCATTGAATAGTAAATATCCTTAGAATTAAACAACTACATGTATCAGATAGATGATAATCGTTTAAAAAGGTGTTAAATGAATGATGAAAGTAAACAGAAACACACAAACAGCAAAACGCACAAAAATCGTAAAATATTACATGTATATTATTTATGAATGCTCTACCATACAGAGGCAACTTCTCACTCAACTTTCAATTCAAATGCATTTGAAATCAGTGTACTCGCCACTTATAGTGATTTTTAGAATATATTTGTTTTACACTTCCGATGTCAGTTTTACGTTTAATTGATGTATGAAAAATTGCATTACATTTTTATTCCAGCATGATTTCAAATATTATGATACTTAGCCTATTTTATGTAATATTTGTATTTAATAATGATAACCATCTTACGTAATGACATTCGTTCTAGTTTCTTGTTATATTAAGAGATTTAGTGGGCACACACTTTGATGTATCGCATGTCAAATAATTACTATATTTGACGAGGAAATTGTGAAGAAAAAAATAAATAAACCACATGCAAACATGGCGCGTACCTTGTTTGACAAACTTGCAAAAAACTGCTATGTTTCACTTGACTTGAATTCAGTATTTAATTTATCTAGCCAAACATAGAGCCTAATCAAGACTAAATGATTTAATTGTTGGTGAAAATAATACACGGTTTCCCGTGCATTTTTCTGCAAATATTTACTATATATGTGGGCTGGTGAAACATATGAGTGACTAATACAATGCAATTAAGAAAGTAATTCACCGTGCAAATTTTCTTTTAAAAATGACAGAAATATTGACCATCCTTTTTAAAGAAGATAATCAAGAAATATTGCAAGTTAAAAATGTTTGCCCGGGGGTGGTTATCATGCCGTGTCATTGCGCAATGAGACAAGGGACACTGACAAAATCTTTGACGTGATCTTTCTCCCGGTATCACATTCCGTACCGCATTAGCAGTCCGGCATTTAGCGACAATCAACTTTCAATTAGCCAGCCATCCCGGTGTTGATCCGTCAAAAATGATATTTTAACAAGACCGCATTATTCAACCATAATGTAACATCAAATAATCGCTGGTCCTAGGGTATCATTAATTAACCGTCGCTTATAAATTCAGTGTAAATATGACTTTTATAAGTGTCTTTTATGTATCGTTAAAGATTTTGGTATTCGTAGCCCACCTACAGCGATGGTTAAGAAGTAATGATTAAGTGTATTAAGAAAAGATTCCTTCCACCTAGGGGTTATATCGAGCCCCTTTAAGTGACATGAGGCATCTTTGGTATTATCTCACATTTTATAACTATCTATTGATGAAGTTAAGTATGACAAAATTGAAGATACATTTAATGCTATAGCCCTGCTAATTTTCTATTTAAGTCTATCACTTCTTTACGTTTCGCTCTTTAAATGACTGATTATAGACCGCATGATTACATAACCCTAGATAGTATTAAATTAAGGCGGTGGTTTATTTGGAAATGCAGCGTTCACTCCACCCACAGGTCTTTAGTTAGATCCTTGATGGGATTGCCAAGTGCTGCCACACTTTACAAGTGGATGTTTTCGAACGAATTTATAGATGTTGACTCAGATGGTAATCTATTTCTGCCAAAATACATTAATGATTAAAGCTTGATATTAAAATCAAAATATTCGTGTAGAATATTAAATGATGTAGCCTTTATAAAATAACGATAGCTTTAAAAGTAAATGCAAAGATTCGTTTTATTGGTAGCCTCCAAGTTTCACAAAGTTCCGATGTTGCGTGTCGTATGAATATAAACCGTCTTCAATAACTGAACATTTAACTTTATTATAATGTTCTTTTATTGTTTCGGCATAAATTTCGATTTTTCGTATTAATTATTAATGAGAACAGAAATTGGTTGCTAAATAAATTGCAATAATTTCCGCTAACTCTTTAAGATAATCAAGGACTTTCTATCATGCTACCTAAGTTATTGCCTTATCTAAATAGCCCGGATGTAACGTGCTACCATTTTACTATCAAAGCACCTGTCCCGTGCAAATTTATAACCAGTTAACGCAACCTATCGAAAACCGATCACCAGTGGTGCCGAGTCACTTATTGGCAAGTAGGCAATTCCAGCGTTTACGTCCGAAGTTCTTGCGCAATAAATTGCTGACATTTTCTCAGGTCTTTTAGCTGATTTATCGAAGAAATAGCATCCGTTAGGGAAACCGGCAATAACCAATGATGTTTAATTAAACCGAACCATATCTGAGGATGTCCAATTAATGGCAGGTGAATGCATTAGAAACAGACGGGTTTTAATTTCCTATGCGTGAGACTGAAAGACTGTGTAAAAAATGTCTTCTTAAAATAATAGATATGTTTTATAATGAAAAGACTCGTGTGAAAACGAACGCCATCTTCCGTAAGTCTAACTGCCGTCCTGTGTAAACAGTAACCCTTCCGGATACACTTTAAAAGCCAAACCTCGTTGAAAGTGAACGACCGTCGACAATTGATGGAGAAAATAAATACTGCAATAATTGCACCTATGTGGGTATACATTGTAGAGACTTTTATCTCAAAACAGCAAGCGATTTATTTTTCTCTATTCGGATACCGTCCTTTATACGTAATAACCGGCTTGTGTTTTTGCCAATTAAGCTACATTTTTTGTCTTTGAAGTGCCTTATGATGTCCCCAGCCTTAATGTAAATATATATAATTGTTTTGACGGAAATTTGCAACTGACTTTAGACTGGCGGGACTTTGATGTATCCATCTATTGTTTCCCATATCATTTTTCAGACACTTTAGATAAGAAAAAAACATTTGCATATTAATCTATACGACGCAAAATAGGCTACTATGAACAATACTAATTTTTTTTTTAAAAATCCCCAAGTGCTTCTTATATTTTTTATTATTTAACAAATATCTTATTAAAAACACAACAATCTTGTTAAACATGTTTTATTATTTTCTATTATCAACTTTTGGTTGATTTTAATTAAAATATTTCCTGAAGCCACTTGAAGTGCGCTTAAATAAGACCAATTTATCAACACGGGGTAATTGTCAGCGCACTGATATAGAAAAAGAGAGTGTGTATAAAAAATATTCAACTGTTTTTTTTAATCAAAATAATTTCCGAATCAAACAGTCGCTACTCATTATAAAGCAGATGGATTTTAATAACGCAGTCAGAAATCAAAATGACAGATTTTACTTACTCATTTATCAAAATATTTTCCAATTTTCTTAAAACTATAAAACTAATTTTTTATGCATTCCCACAATAATAATATCTTTTACCTGCGTCTCAAGCGCAGAATTTAAAATCAGCAGTAAAGTATGACAAATGACTAAACGAATAGACAAATATTTTCATAAATTATGGACCGCATTTGTTCAAAATCCTTCTAAGCTCACGTTCTGATCTTCAGACAGTACCAAATCAACTCTAGTCCGTTTTAATAAAGTCAACGCAAAGCTAAAACATTTAATAATCACCGGTAGCGACAGGGATTCACTTTGTTATTTATTCTAGATGTTCTTTATTGTTACTAAGATTCCGACTTCGTTTTCTTTTTTTGCCGTCTTAATCAAATACTTACACAGTAGACGACAACGACGTGCAAGATTAATATTCGTCAATAAGTCAAAGTAAAGCTTGTTTGATAATTTAAACAGTTGTAAAACCTTTCTAAAGAAAGACACTGGAGAGATTTCAACCATAATTCACGTACTTAATTACTGAATACAATTTCCTGGTACCGGAGTCATTTGTTTAAACCCGGGATAGGTGCACAGATTTGGATATCTTTTCTCATTTTTCATTGTATTGAAAAAAAGAATACTTTTATTTGATCATTGTAAATCTAGTAAAACGAGCGTTCTTTTTTCTCTCGCGCAAGTGTATAGTATGATAAAAGAACATGGTGTTTCAACGGGGTTACTACATTTTCTTCATTACGAAAAGCAAATTGACATAATACTTGAATAGTCACATGCTATTTGCATGTTTAAAATAGGAATCGTATTTAAAGATTTAAAGAATGTGATTTCTTTGGTAAGGTTTATTTAGTTTTGTCTATCGCAATTTGAATAGCTAAAGCTAAATTATCAAGTGAAAGTAACTGATGAACAAGGCCTAATAATTACTGAAAAGAGTAAACGGGCCAAAAAGTAAAGTATAAAAGCGTTCTCGTTCCGAATAAAACTAAAAAAAGGATCAAATATCTAAGAATTTTCCCCAATCAAGCTGTACATAAAAAAAATATTCAAATCATTAAGCGTTTTAAAAACCATAATCGCATTACATATACATGTTAACGATGCGCGACGAAACAACAGTTTATTAGAGCTAGTTTCAACAAACAAATATTTTCACAATATTTTCGATAAACATATCAAACTGACATCATTTATCTGTAAATCTGGTCTTGATTAAACAATCACCATACATTTTACACCAAAAGCAATTGCCAGATTCTGAGCAGAATTCATAACGGAATAAAACATATTTCAAAACTTCCTTAAGATACGGGATTATTATCATTATTACCTTTACTCATATGTGAAAATTATAGATTTTGAAACGTCTTAGTCAATATTTCCATCATTGACAGAGGATATTGAAAGAGTGTAGATGTGAAGTTAATTTATTGAACGAGTTGAACAAAATCATATAACGCAGCATACATTTGCATCGAATTCAATAAATTAGTATTGAGAATACGCGAATATAATATTCTTTTTTGTCTCATATCTAAAATGAGAACGATTTAAAGAGTCATTTTACGTTGACACGCCTACAGTGTAACGCTAACATGATGTTCGCGCCTTAACGCTACGTTTGCATTAAACGCAAATGACGTCACGTCAAGATGCTTTTACCCTAGTGTAATAGCACTTTTATTAAATAGGATTATTACACTCCTGTGCCATGATTTATGTGATAAAAAAGAATAAAAATCCTTATAAAAATGCTGAATAATGATTTTTGTTTTCTTGATATGATTTGTTAATAAACATTTATATAAAATACAACACCCTGGTTGTGAACGCGATACTCTGATATGTCATTTTATTATAGGATTTAGCATCATTTATAACGTCGTCCAGGGCTTATCGGGGTAATGCCCATTTAATAAACTTTTTATCACCTAGATTGACTTCAATCTGCTCGCTTATACCTGTCCATAGGGCCACAAATATTTATAAATTTGTGTCACTATTTAAACCGAGCACATAAGAATTTTGAACATAAATTAGACTTTGAATTTATGTATGAAATTTATACTTCCACTTTTGAATTTTTTGAATACGTACATATGAATCAAAATAATTACATGTTTCTATGTTTGTAAAAAGAAATAACTCGAAGATATGATAAATGTTTAAATTCCGTCATTCTGCATAGTTATATACGTGTAGTTATATCATATAGAGTCAAAACTTTAACTAAGCTAACCATTTATACAAAGATGTCTCTATTATCCAGGACCTACTTAAGACTGACTAGAATTCACCTTTCTGTTTTGAATATGATGTAAAAATATCATCATTTTCTTATATCTATACTCTATATGTATATCTTTATAAATATCTGGAAAAATAGTGATCCCTAAGAAGCATTAAAAAACAGCAAACATTCATAAAAACTGCAGACTCGGTTTGATTGGATATGTATATGAGAGATAATGAAAAAGTTCTACACCCCTAACGCCCCCAGCACCGGCTTGAGCGGTTCTCAATTCTCAACACTTAAAAGTGCTGGACTTAATGATTCCAACATTGGCATTTATACAATATGTTGGGATGTAATGATATAATGCATACTAATGAGTTTTATATATGAGGTATTTGATTTATAAAACATCTTCAGAACGTATTACATTGTATATAAAACAAACATTTATAAAGATATACTATGCTCATCCCTCGGTAAAATAATTTAATAACAGAAATTTGAAATTTATTGAAATCTATGAATTTCTTACTGAATATGTCTATTCTGAATAAAAAAAACGAATAAAGATATGTATGGGAAGCTGAGTTCCCTATCAAAGGACAAGTTAAGTTGGTATTTCTTAAAAAAAAATGCCAATTTTCTAATAGCACTATATATACATAATGTGACCACCTATAGTGTGTAGAGTTTTAAACATAACATATCTGCTATGTGTGAAGTCAAAACATGTTCATTGTATACTTACAAAGAGACTGTGTAGCAATTATCAATATTTTCAAATATCAAATTTGAGCATAGTATATCTTTAAGTAGTACACGTCATTCTCATTCTTCTAAAAAAAGAGTTCTTGAACTTGAATTCGCTGGAACCGGAAGTCTTTAGCCAGTATAGAGCCAGACCAGCCTGCACATCCTTACAGTCTAACCTAAAGCTTCTTTACTGTTGGTATCTCAATGTTTGTATTTTAATATGGAAATCCCTTAAACTTTAAATGGACTGTTCCAAATTCGAATCTGGGCAAATCCATTACGCTTATTTAGTAGAATAATGGCAAATATAGAGCTGACGTTTCACGTACTTATTCAGATATGGTCAATACCAGAATGTTGACCTTTTATAACACTAGTAATAAAAAGTACGTAGGGATAACTGTCAGAAATTTTGACAATAATCTGATATACATATATATGTTGAAACATTTGTAAGCCTGAACACTTTATATATACATCCCCAGTTAAACCTGTTATAGAATAATGTTTTAGCTTTCTTATAATATTCCATAATCATTCCTTAAATTAAAACGTATTGAAATAAGATATTTCATCAATTAAGGCAATATTTTACTATTTTCCTCAGAGGGTACTACAGGAACAAGAACTTCTTTGCACATATATAGTGCATTTTATAAACAGTTTAGTTAATTAATAAACGAAGAAATAAATGTATCCGCAGTTATGAACGAAAAGGCGTACTTTTGATAATTAATGAAATTGCATCATAAGATGTGTATATTTATATATATTTACAAAAATAAATTCTCAATTGGTTTTGAATTGATATTTTATATGGTTAAAGGATACTCAAAAGTGTAAAACAAAGCTTAAAATCAATGTTGAACGTGTTAGTATACACTTACAAAATAAGCATTTCAAACAAAATGCTATAAATTCAAGCACACAAGTATGGCGGTGACGCAATTCCTAAAAAAATGTTTCTATCCAAACTCTTAACGTACCAAATTTCGGTTCCAAGAGCTTATGATATAACAATAATAATAATTATAAAACACTATGAAAAGATGGGCCATTCTGTTTTTTTGTGTGCTTTAACCTGTATCACTTAGCTAAGAATGAATGGATTCACATCCAAAGTTATAGCAGATATAATTCTTCTTCATTTTAACAAAACGCAAAACGTTTCTTTTTTTATCTATTTCTGCCCGTGTAAATATATATTTTATATTTCATGAATCATGTTATAAAACATTTAAATTTTCGATTGATTCATCTGTACATCTGCAGGTAAATACTACTAATAAATACATTTGTATAATTAAATTAAAAAGCAGCAAACAATTGACCGAGATCATGTTGGTAATGCATAGGAAATAACAAAAAGTAACCCCAGTATTTTTTCATGTTTCATATTCAACATGGCGCGTTTGCTTTCAAATTAAACAATTACATAAAACGTACTTCTTTGATATAAAAATCGACGGTGATTTTTTTGCCGTTTTAACGTTTTTGTACCGTTTTCTACAATCCTTCATTGCTTATTTTGTTTCGTATTATATGGGATCAAAGGTCCAGTAAGTTTGAGCATGCTTTTATTTCCTCTTTTTTAAACGTTGAGCCATCATTTGCATGTTAGCAATGAGATATAGTTAAGTATTAAAGATATAGTATTTTGAATGGAAGTCAAAATACTGCTTTGTTTACATTTTGCTATATTTTTCACAAATTGTTTCACATTCAGCGCTATTTTCGTCAGCTGATATGCAGCTCACTGATTACTCACTGAACTAAATATTGCAACATTATCAAAGACATGTTTGTCCCTTCAACAGAAACAAGCAAAAAATAATTTCTGATTCTTATTGTGCCTTTAGTAGAATAACATTTGGTAAACAGTAAAGGCACAAATTTATTTCCTTGTTGTTTTTTATGATTTGATTTGAACTTGTTAAACAAGTTAATATATTGCCTGTTATTGGGGTTTGTTTGTTTATATTAATGCTATATTATTAAATAAGTTCCGCTATGAAATTTGCTATTAATCATGGATTTTGTTTTAAAGACAGGATATTAATCGAGTAAATGTTTTTTTTTTCAGTATAAACTTTATGTTTAGAACATTAGTATTTTATTAAATTGCATCAGTAAGCTTTCTAAGTATATATTTAGAAGAAATGATAAAAAATCAAGAATGCCCATGTCATCTTTGATTAAGTTTTAATATGTTAATAAAATAATCACAGGTTTAAATACAGACATAACATTCTAAGTATAAGACAGCGGGCACTGAGAATGTTCCATATGATATTCATACATTGTGTTTACCTTTTTATATTTAATTTTCTGTAACTATATTTATCACAATATAAATATAATATAATTTAAATGGTAAAATAAAAATAGTTCAAAAAACGTAATGAAAAACTTGTAATATGTTTTTAGAATTCAACGTGTTAAAAAGCCTTTAAAACACTTACTTGATTGTCCAGCCACTTTATTCATATTTGCATTACTCTATTTCGGACGTTTAATAAACACTTAAATCCAACTTTAAATCACCTTTCAACAGTTGTATGCGGTAACAGTAAAGTTAAATAAACTACTGTCAAACCACCCGTAAATATACCTAGGCTAATTGGCCAATCGGAATATAGGCAGAAGTGAAAGTAACGTTTAAAACGAAGTTAAAGTGCCATTTTCACGATTCAGTAGTTTTTACGGGTGACACCTTATATCAGCTACCCATGTAAAACGCGCGCTGATTGGTTGAACGCAGCTTCTTGTCAGGTAATTTACTTCATTGACAGTAAAAGGGGGATGGGAATTTAGCGACAAGATATAAAGACTCTTCTTTATCTGTTATAATCATGGGCGGTTTTATAAAAGTGTTTTATCACTGATCTTAACGTTAAAGTGGTATTCCTTTTTTTTGTAACTTGACAGTTTATGATGTACAAATTAAGAAGTTGTTAACAACTTTCTTTCGGAATATCTACTATGTTTTTAGTGTATCATATTTAAGCAAAACCTGATGAATAAATTGATTAAATTATAAAATGATTTTATTTTCACATATTAATTGTAGCAGAAATTTAACATATCTCATTCCAAAATATGAAATATTTTTCTATTCATTTATTTTTGTTTGTGGGTGTTTAATTATATTATCATTATGGTCGATAAAAATGAATATAAATCATCTTAGGGTGAAGAAAAGATACACAATTGATTGAATTAAATTATTAATATATAATTATATATTATACGAAACGCATGAATTTACGTTTTCAATTTCTCATTGATTAAGCATCTCGCCTCCAGATTTGTGTTAATCTTTATTTTAAAAAAATGTTGTTAAAACAATATAAACTACCCATGACTTAAATAACCAAAATATGCAAGAATGTTTTTTTTTACTCCATTAGTACCGAGGCAGAACTTTGGGGAGAAAAATAGTAAAAGATGTCTTATTCTTTCATTAAATTTTCAATTTTTCTCATGGATTTTGAATGTTTCTTACATTTCTGAAACATTTATTACATTTTCTTAGTTCTGTCTTTTTATAGATTTATTTTATACATATATAGGCGGGCCGCTTTAATAAGTGATTTTATTGGACCTTCTTTCTTCTTCCTTTCGAAAAGAGTCCAGTTCTTTTATACAGCTGTTTTTGTTTATATTAATGAGAAAATCTGATTTTAGTACATTCATCGATAATAATAGAAATATAAAATCAAAGATTTCAATGTATTAAGAATGATTTCATTAATCAGTGATTTTCAATCTGCAAATCTCTTGTGTTTTTTGGGTGATCCATTCGTCCGACCCACTAACTATTCAAACAAAAATATCTATTGAAAAAGAGAGAGAAATGTTTGAACTTAAAGGTTTATCTCATGTAATTTTGTCACTTTTCTATCCAATAATCTAACTGCAAACGGTAAAAATCTTCAATCAAAAACAGTTATTTTTACAAAGGACCTACACGTAACAAATATGCTTTGGTCTTGCTTTTTGTGTACCGTTACCAAGGCTGGAATAAACAAGAAGCTTTTCCGGCAAAAAGTAGCTGTCTTTTTTAGGTCTGATGCATGCTAAAACTGACACTATTTCTTATGTTAATCAAAATATGTCTAAGCTCTTAATATCCCATTTCTACTTTGATTTAAGATGATTCGATATTATGTCTGTTTATTTGGGCTTTGTGAAAGTTTGTTCCACTCAGTCCTATACATGTATATCTGTATTGACGGTCAGTCACCTAGCGGCTGGTTCTGGCTCTATGCAGATGCCTTTGTCCTAGTTTTCTAAATTGCTTGAAAAAAAGGGACTAACAAATGACCTTTGCCATGAAAAACAACAAAGGGGTTTGCACCAATGATCCAACCACCCTGCGCACCCGCGCAGTCTATCAGGATCCATGCGTTCTTTTAAAACAAGTGAGAAACTAATAGAAAACAGCAGGGACCCTAATCAACTGGCGGATGCGCGGGGTTTGGGACCCATGTGGTCAAAAACCATTTTTTGGGTTTTTGTCGTGAGGGGTAAAATTAATAAAAAAACAGTCTTCATACCGTCAAGTTGTTTGGGGGCGATTGTAATAATTTTGCTTTTTTTGCTTCTGAGGGATATTTTTTCCCAATATTTAATTACTCACAAAGAATTCTCGGTTTAATATAAAAAGAATAAAAACTTACTGAAATTGTCTGGACAAAGATCAGTGCCACAAAGAGCATCCAAACCCCACAACAAATAATGATCCATAGACTAAGAAATCTTTTCAAATTACACTTTCAATCGGACTTAAACCTTTAATTTTTACTTTGTTTAAACAAATGTCCTGACTTACAGGTCCATTGGACCGTGTGATTATTCATTATTGTAATGTTATACAGTTTTACTAAATACTCTATAATAAAAATATAATAAAAAGACATCAACATTTTTTTCTCCTTTTTTTCTCTTCTTTTTTTCCCAAACCCATTCATCTTTTTACAAAATTGAAACAACAATTTCGCAACAGATGAAATATGCTACATTATATAATTTGTCATTTTTTCATTCATTAAAATGGTTGAAATTTCTCTGTTCCGTGCGTATTTTCTTACACGTATTTATAAACAAAAAATGCTATATGAGTGAAATACTACATATCTTCGGTTTTTTTTTCTCTCAAAAAATGGGAGCTTTCAGTTATTCTTATAACAATGATTTAATAATTGTATGGCTATCTGATATCTATATCTCGATTTAACGGCTGAAGTCAAATTGTCAATTATTATACAATAATAAAATCATGTCAGATCTGTATCTTTATAGTAGAAAAATTCACTTTACATATGTAAACATGGAAAAGTGACATGCCACCCTGGGCTATTGATCGTAAGATGACTGTTCATAACGAATATATAACTAAATAAACAGATTTCAATTAAGAATTTTGATTAAAGAATTGTTGAGGTTAAAATAAGACTTGTGCTAGACTTGTGCTTGTTTTCTTTGTAGAAATAATTTTGAAAAGACACATTCCATACATATATGTGATACAGACTTGGAGATAAATATAGATCTTTATGGAGTCTTCCTTTTATTGCCTTTATTTCTAGACATAAAAAATAAGTAAATAAATAAATATATGAAAAGAAAAAAAAATGTTCTTCATACCGGCTAGTTGTCACACTTATTTTCTAAATATATATATTTTTTTTCATATCTAAATCGAAATTTACTTCATTTGATTTGAGATATAAAGTTTCTTGGATACACTTTATTTACCGATCTTTTTTTCAAACATCGTTTTGATAGATTTTTTTCAGGTGCTGATGACATGTTGTTATTGTTTATGAGAAAAATATTCAGAAAATTTAAAGCAAGTTAAGCTAGTGAATCCCATTTGCTCTTGCGGTCATTCTATTATTTTTTAATAGTTAAGATGTCAAAATTTATTAGATTAATCTTGATGATGACATTATTGAGGTTTTGCCACAAGTATTTCGTTATATAAATATTATGCCGATAAAGTTCCCACATCGGGTGTCAGACAAGGTGATACCCTACGGTCAAGTTTCTTCTTCATTTAACAAACCGGGCGTTAGGGATGAAGCATTGTCCATAAAAACATGATGTAGACATTATCAATTAAAGTGTCAACGAATGTAGATAACATTTTGACCTGAACACTATTGGAATAACAAACAAAAAGATCCTGCCTCACTGAAGTTTCATTCATCGGAGTGTTTTCTTAAATTCTGAACGGACGGTTATTTTACATGTATTTATAAAGCTTATTTCAGACATTTTCTTTCACATTCAGAAATACCATTTGAAATTTATCTGTCCATCTAATTTGATTTTTCACATATAATATACGTTTAATAGTTTAACGAGCATACTAAAGACTATCTGTTATATCCATCTTTCTTTATAAATGTTCTCCATTGTTGCAAATCGTTTATTCAGAATAGAGTTAGTCGGTTATTCTTTTGATTTTCCCCTTTATTTAAACATTAAAAATCCTCTCTGTTGAAGTCTTCTGAAGATTTTTTGTTATAATTATCCCCTTTTGTAAAGAAGTGACTATCAAGTTTTTCTTTAAATTAAACATTGATTTTAATACTTTCGGGACCTATTTTTTTTGGGATAATAAGGCATAAACTAATAAAAGAACACAGTTTCGATATTGTGAAATGGACGTGTGATTAATTATTTCGTTTTAAATTATATCAAATTTATTTACCCCTTTTGATTTGTTGCTTGGAGTTATCACTTTTACAAGCACCAGATGTTTCTATCCACCCGCGCGTCTATTGAAATTTTCACGCATGTTTATCTCTTAGTTTGGTCTTTAATTTTTCAAATAATTAAATTTATTTTGATTTTTGCTTTCATGTAATTCGATATTCCTTCTCAATGACTGGTTTGTCTTTTTTCCATATTAAACAATTAGCAATCGTTAAGGAAAGGCACGAATTGTCCATCGATTGGGACAATATACTCACGGAAAGCCATTGACGTTTCTACCAATTACTGCGAATCGCAATTTCATTGCGCGTTATAAAATTCCAGAAAACCTGTTGTTTTTCCCAGACATTATAAAAGTCGTGAATAGCCAATGCGTTGAGTAGATGATCGTAGTGGTGGCAAGTCTGGCAATTGTGTCTTTGATGACTGTAAATAAAATATTATCTCTATTGATTCTGTTCTATGCTTCATACTTTACTCATTAAACACATGCGAGATTTCGAGTTCCAGTTTATTGCATTCGTCACATTTTTGTTTCACAGGAATATAGTCCGTTATAGCAAGAACTGTATTTTATATCAACAATTTCCCATGAATTTGATAATTTCTCTTCAGGGGTGAATGGAAAAGTAGTAATAGTAGTAGTAGTAGTAATAAAAAATAAATAAAATAAAATAAATAAATAATTAAATAAATGAATGAATGAATAAATAAATAAATAAATTAAATAAATAAATCCTTGAAATTCAGAATTCTTCACATATTGAACTTCACGACGTTGCCATGACTTGTGTTTAAAAAAAAAACAACACATTATTAATTGTCGAATATTACAATATTCAATTACTGAATTACTGATAATTGCTGAAGTTAAAATTTTATAGGTATCGGGATGGTTCTGGTATGTTTTCCGAAGCTTACTGTGACATCTATATATTACAACTTCAATACATCTGAAGCTCTTCTATTTGATATGAACATTTCTAAGATTAATATAAGCCTTGATTCATGATTTATACATATATTTGATATATGAACATTCTAAAATGTATTTTCGCAGTAAAAGTGACAAGGATGCCTTAAAGAGAATGAAGCTATTTCTAATATTTTTTGTGGAACAATCTATGGCCGTGTGACTATGGAAGTTGAGTTTAAGCATTTTGCTCTTTCATTTACCGCTATGCGTTCAAATAACGTCGGGGACTATTTAGCTAGCTTAGGAAATGTCGGACATGGTTCTACTCAAGTGTCTGCTGGTACCTAAAAAATGCAAAGAGGGACACCTGAGGTCTTATTTTACCCCTAAACCTGGAATTCCCCCATATGCCATTTACAGTCTTGGTCTGATTTAAAACCCAAACAAACGATAAATAAAATAATTTTTTCTCTTTATAATGCTGACATTGCAATATCGCTCTGTTAATATTTATTTTGCATTGTTTGAATTAATTCTCAATCTTTTTTTATTTTTATTTTTTTATCTTTATTTTTACACATAGTAAATGGTAAATATATATATTTTCCCCATTTTAGTTGTAGCATTTTCTATCCCAACATTTACTTGATATTTTCAAAACGAATCAAAGCGACGGTACTGAGATCCACGCTTCTAAACCTATGTAATGTTTTGAAAAAGTTAATATCCCGTGCAAATATGTTTACGTCATGCAGTTATCTACATGTATAATTCTCTGCTATCATACCCCTAATTAGAAGTGCGAGATAGAGTTTAACAATGTGTCCTCCTTAAGAGGATCAGCATTGTCAAAGGTATTTCACTCTTAAAACCCCTTAACCATCCGTAAACCATACACCTGTATCGTTCAATTTAATGATCTTTTTCATGGTGTTTTTCACTCCGCTTTGTAACTTTCAAACGCGAACGGCATTTGTATTATGTCTAAGCTATGACGAATTGTAATCTTTAATAATACTGTTTTAATTGGGAACAATTCTGAAGACAGCGAACATTGTACTGCGACGATGTTGACATTTGATGTAGTGCCGACAAGCTGTTTTGTTTGGTACCTACTTCAGAATGTGGGTGGTACGGAGAGGAGTGGGTACGAAACATTAGTGGGACGAATGAATAAGTGGAGAGGCTTTATTGAATAATGTAATATGAATAATACTTGATTTGTCATCCATCTTTTACCAACAAAATTAACTCTTAAGTCAAAATCGATTAATTTTATTGAGGGTGCTGAAATAAAAGAAATAAAAAAGGAAAGTAAAAAAAGAAATGATAAGAAATAACACGTTTTTGTTGTTCATTATTCCAGTTACAGTAATAGGTAAATGGTGTTATTTTTATTTCATACTTAGGTGAAGAGATATTACGTTTTCTTACAACATAAGCTCCGCGTGTGTTAATGTATTAAGAAATTTACGATTGATTATTGAAGAAAATAAAAGATTATTTTAAACTAATGAAAACAAGTAAAGCTAAACAAATCCATTTTTTTACGATTTTGCATAAAGACTAGCAATACTGCTTGGCATCAACTAGTTGCACATTGACCTAAATATGATTATTTTAATCTAACCCAGTAGGCCAATGCATGATTAATTATAATTGAAAAAATCTGGTCAAAAGTTTAAGAGGCATAATCCAAAAATGACATTTTTTTATGTTATTCAATTTGTGTATCGCAATCTATTATACAAACATATGAGCCGCGTCACGACAAAACCAACATTATGGGTTTGCGACCAGCATGGATCCAGACCAGCCTGCGCATCCGCGCAGTCTGATCAGGGTCCATGCTGTTCGCTTACAAACCCTATAACAAGTAGAGAAACTGATAGCGAACAGCATGGATCCTGATCAGACTGCGCGGATGCGCAGGCTGGTCTGGATCCATGCTGGTCGCAAACCCATTATGTTGGTTTTGTCATGACGCGGCTCATATAGCTACCAAAAGTTCATTCCACTCCGGGTAAAAAGTCACCCATCACAGCATTCAAACTTAGTCACATTTTAACTTTTAAACATTGTTAAAGTTGGTGGGAAAATATAAATCCTTTCTATTAAAGGTAATAAGTAAAGTCAATAATAAAGTGGGGGTAATTTTAATGTTAAACATAAGTCAATTTCGATCAGTACCATGTAAATATCGGCTGTTATCAATTTTACAAGTGTTTGATATCACAAAAGCTACCGACTTTGAATATGAAAACTTTGATTATAACTGTAGTGATCAAATCAACTTGTTATGCAGGAAGCATGTAATGGTCTTATTTGTTTTTACAAATGCCTAAGCGATAAGTTAAATATTTTTGTTCAAACTTGCAGCTTTGTCAATTATTCACCGAGATCTAGTTAATATGTGCATCTGCAAATATGCCTAAATAAAATTGAAATTACATAAAACCTAGGTAACTAAATTATCAATGCACCAGATGGATAATTATTGATAATTATCTGCAACATTTCAATAAATGTAACCAGCTTGTCGGTAAAGATGTGACGAAAATACTATACCTTTTAATACAGGGCGTACAAGTTCGAGTCCCAGGCGCTAAGTGCATTGGTGTCATATTATAATAATAATCCTAACACACAGGGACTTTGGATTATTTCATGTGAGAAAGCTATCTAGCTAGCTTACGGAACGTCGGCCTGAAATAATGCACGGAAAGGCACCTGAGGTCTTCCTCCACCAGTAAAGCTGGAGCGTCGCCATATGACCTTTATTGTGTCGGTGTAACGTAAAACCCAATGAAACAAACAAATATGATAATACACTATAGATCAGCTAATCTTTTTCAACGTTGACTTAAGTTATCCTTCTATATAAGTCATCTCTCGAATAGAAGGAAAAGAAATAAATGATACGGATGCCCAGAACATTTGTTAGGTAACCTCCCGTTCGCATGTACGTCCGTTCGGGCCAACAAGCCAACATGTTTACAAGCTTCATTCCGTCTATAAACTTAGTTTAAAAAATGGAAACAACCAAACAGTCGATTTATGTAATAATCTTTTCGGGTGTACGCAAAAAGATGCCATATAACGAGATAAAAGCAGAAAACCACCATCAACCCGTAAAGATGGTATGACTGTCCGTCCGTCTCGATCTGAAATACAGCATAAACTTGCATTAAATCTAGAAATAACTTGTGACAGTTGAAATATCAAAAGATGTTTGCCTATCTTTGCTGGGTGTTGATTGGAAATACGTAATTATAGTTTAGATCTTTACTGTGTAATAATAAGTCCAGATTTCTCTTAAATATTTTATGTTATTCACTATCTATTTATAGCGAATTTATAATGCAGCAAACTAACTTTTTTTAGGGAAAAAGGTGAGATTGCTACATTAATTGACAACAACTAAATACAAAACTGTATAATACTGCACTTTTGTAACGTCACTTTTCATTTGATAACCGTGGCATTAATATAGTTAAAAAAACACGGCTTTTGCCAATGAAAAAATCTCTTTTTTCTTAAAACAAAAGAGAGAAATTTTGCTGTATTATATATTCGTTATAAATATTCCTGACAGGTTATATGACCGTATATAAACGGTTGTTTGCAATATAGACATCGCCTAGGAAAAGCGACGTATTATATCATTATATAAACTTAATACTTTTCCTTCATACCAGACTCAAATATATTTAGAACAGCTATTCTACAGTCCCAGACAAAATAAGGTGAGTTTAAGGTCAGGAATCAATAGATCAGAAAATCCCAAAGACATCTAAGTGTTACAAATACACATATATAATAACTTGAACAAATGAAACTACAAAAGACTTAGTTAATATTTAACTTAGGATTACAACAAGTCAGCTTTGACTTTTTCACTTCTCTATAATGAAAATATTGACCTGTCGAAAGAGGTTCTTCTACGGCGTATGAACTTAATCCTGTTTCATTTTTATTCAGGTAAACGTATTAAACTCAAACCAATTCAGAAGGTATGTAGATAGTAGATAAAATAAAGATGGACGAAACGGGAAACCGATTCACTAAGGTTTTATTCTTAAGTCATACGTTTGTATCTATTGGTTTATAGATTGCAGCCTGCTTGACTATGCATAATAATAATGATAATAATAATAATAATAATAATAATAATTATAATAATAATAATGATAATATATAATAATGATAATAATAATGATAATAATAATAATAATAATAATAATAATAATAATAATAATAATAAATAAATATATAATAAAAATAATTATAAACTATAAAATATGTCTCTATGCACTGAACAGATTTTAATGCGCACATTACAAAAGAAACGATGCAATGCTTAGATTATTAGTGGTTTTTTTTCTTATATGTATGTAAAACATTTAAACAGTAACTAGGTGTATTTCACCAAATATTTACATTTTCTTGAAACTAGGAACCTTTTCTTTTGAATGATGTGATCAAAATAAAAGAGTAAGCATTTATTTTTAATTTCAAACATTGGACACTTCTCCGTTATTTAATCTTATACTGAACCGCCCATCAAAGACAAGCTTGCTTATTTATATATCCCAACCATTTACGTGGTTACTCTATATACATTTATATCTACATAGTCATCCAGATTCATGCTAATTTTCATGAAAACATTGATATTATTAGTAAACAAAGAAAGACAATTACATTTTGCAAACAATACTTAAAGTCCGCATACATTACAAAAAAAGTTGAGATAATAAATTATGTAAAAATAGCCCATACTGCGTTAGTCACGTAGTAGAAGAAATATTGTGAAAAATACTGCAAAAATCAATCATTACCCGCACATAACGTGAAATTATTACTTAAATCTTGATTTTTTTACTTTGCATAAACTCTTAGTAATGTATATTATTTTTCAAGTTTGATTTTCTTGAACTATTTTGGCTCAACTAGAGGCATGCTAAATTTATCGTTCTTATTGGCACGCCAAACTCCTCACAGTGATTACCTCCTTTGATAGATTGTAGTGATAAGGGGAGATCACTGCGTAGGAGATTGTTTCAAAGCATGACAAGAAAATACATAAACGGAGTCAAGGTAAAGCATAGTTATGTAACTGTTATTTAATGTTTAACATAATGACACAATTTACGTGATGAATAATATTCTTGTTGTCAGGAAATACAGGATTTTCAAACTTTGAAGCTGACTTAACTTATATTATGGGAATTTGTTTATGTAAGGTTTACCGTCAGCCTCAATAGCATTTAGTACTATTAGTCATAAAGTTTATCCGAATGATGCTAAACAAACTAGCGTTCATGGATCCTGCTTTGGTTTGATCCTTTTAATTCTTTAAAAATCAACAACAACAACAACAATCTAAAATTGCTTTAGACATACATGTGGTTTATTGCACAATATATTACTCAAGAAAGTTCAATGTAAGATTCATTACTTAGAACGTTTACTTTTTACAAATGTAATAAATATTTCAATAGAAAGAGCTAGTTTGACGTGAAAGATACATACTTACATTAGAACATTAAGAATTTTAACTGTTAACAGGCATAAAAGAGAACTTAACTTGTAATGCAAACGTAACGTTCTAACTAAAAAAAAGTTTGACAATAACTTTGTGCCAAAAAATGCTAGATTTGATTCCAATATAAAACTTAATAAAAAGTTAACGAAAAATATATAAATAAAAGAATGAAGTAGAAATAAAAAAAACACTAGAAAAGGTAAAAACGAAACAAACAAGACAACAACAACAGCAGCAGCAATAAAGATCTAAAAATATATTTAAAAAATTATAAAAAGCGAAAATCTAACACTTGAATGATTTACTCTTCAATGAATACATGTTTTATTTATTCGTCATATCATTAATATATACATGAAGCAATATCACACAAATTCTGCCGTTTATAATAGTAAAAAAGTATGTTGGACACATAAAAACACCAACAAAACACGTATAAAGCGCATTTTGCACAGTCATTGATTAATTATTTATTGAAACCCGTAGCTCTTTAAACTACTATTAAAATTACAGGTCGGGCCTCTTAAAAAGTATTTAGAAGCCAAAACGTCGGATCAAAGTCTTTGTCCACTTAATTAAACTTCTAAAAGGTTAATAATGTCTTATGTATGTTTCGTGTCAAAATTTTGATTCGTAAAAGGGATTGATTTCCGATTGACCGCGCAACTAAAATGACTTTGGCAACTTTCAAGAAATTAAGATATATATGCAAGAATGACCCGAGTACAAAGTATGTACAGTGTATGTATATATCCAAATGTAACAAAAATTTCGCAATGGTTGATAAAATTATGAAAGTAAAATTAAACTCAGGAACATTTGGATAAATTTAGAATATCCTCTCTTTTTTGTATCGTGTACATGCATAAATGGGTACCATAGCTTAACTCTTATTTTACTGGCGGAAACTGGGTTAAGTGCAGACCAAGATCGCGCCGTCGGACTTTGGTCTGCACTGTTCGCTATTCAGTTCGTACTTATTTGTATTTAGGAATTTTCCTAAAAATGATGATAGGATTATCTAGGTAGATAAGGCCATTAAAGCTTTTTACTGTGATAAGGGGGTTAACCAATAATAAAAATTTCCTCTTTGTGTATCATTTTATTTAACATAAGAAAGCGTTGCTAAGTTATACTGCAGGTGTAAACAAACAAATAGATAATTATACATTTATCAGAATGCTTTAAAAACGATGCGTGTTTGACAAAACAGTTACACCTGTATAAAACGACCAGTCCTGGGAGTTTGACGCTTTGTTTTTTTAGAATGGTCTACTATCACAAGAAATTTTGTGCTGACGTTAAAAAAAACTCTCCGTTTAATTACAGATTATATTTTATCTTTGTGTGTGTTATATTAAGATGAGGAAGGCATTTAAATCAAAGATAAAATCACTTGATGTATTTTTGCTATAAAGATAAAAGTTATCATTTAAACGATACCATTCGCCTGTGTAATAATATTTTATTTAATCGCTAAACACCCCCTCACATCACCATTAACATTTTGTTTGGCTTTTACGTAGCATCAACACTTTTATGGACATAAAGCGACTTCCCAGTTCTGCTTTTTGGAAGAAGACCTTGGGCACCCCTTGCATCATTTCAGGCACGAACGGGCATTTGAATAGAAACCAATACGTTCCATTCGCTTGCTGGGTAACTTCCTCAAATGAAAGCCACAGCGGTGACGGCCATGTAGCTCAAAGTCAAAACCCTTAACCAATCGGCCATAGATGCCTTTAAAAATAGAATAAAATAAAAATAAGAATAAAACTACATGTTGGCTCTAAAAACGAAAGAAAAGGGCAAATAAGAAAATCAGCAACAATAACTATAAAGTAACAGTATGTTGCCGTTTTAATAAAGCTGTTCTTTATAACACTGAATAACTTGATAACTTAATGTACTTTTCGCAAATTTTTCATTTCAACTAAGCAACAATCTTAAATGCTAAATTTAAATGTAGGCAAAACGCGTTTAAATAATTTCTATTCGGGATTAAAAGCTATTTTGTTTATAATATAAATAAATATTACGCAAACACCCATTTTAAAAGGATTAAAAACACCTAATATAATATATACAGCTATAAAGATCATGGGTGTATAGCGGAATATTTGTTTTTAAACATTTGTTTTCTACATCAAAGAAATATTGCACGGTATAAAATATAAATAAGGGATTAACTTTGCACAAACATTGAAAGATAAATATGAACGACTTTGTATTTCTAGACTTCTACAAAAATTTAAATCCGACATCAATTTTAGTTTACCGAAATTGTCGACTTGTCGGGCTGATACGAAAAAACTAATGACCTCGTGATACGACTTTTTGATACTTGTATACTAATCTAGTGTTAAACTGGGGGATTACTTACGCAAATTGATCAAACAAGGTATCTTGACAAGTTAGCTTTTGGTATAACAAGTCAATCGTTTCAGTAATATGCTTAGGAAAAAAAGAAAAGATGAATTAAAATTTCTTAAAAGTTCGAATTAAAAGGTTAAATACTTCAAATCGATTTTGCGTAATCGTTTAACAACTTGAAGACTAATCAGGAATTCTGTTGAAAAGCCAAACCTAGTTTTGGCAAAGTGTCATAAAAGTTCAGACAGGAATTGACTTCTCTTTGACATTGGGTACATGCAGTGTTTATTACAACCAGCTGTCTTGTATTTATGTCTCTCACTGAAATTTAACTGTTCAAAACGAATCAGCATAATAACAATGACTGCTTAAATTCTAATAACATTTTCTTACCCTCTGTGGGTTCGAATCCCACCAGGAAGTGAAGCTAGTGTCTGCTCGTGCCTGAGCTAATGCACAGAGAAATACCCGCGGTCATTTCCCACCAATACCAGCTTCTACTATCAACCATTGTATATGTAACATTCACACTATTTTTGAATGATTTTTGCAGCACAAAATGCCTTCAGTAAACTTTTTTCTGTTTTGTGTCCATGGGTTAAATACTGTTTTATGAACAACTTATTGTCTGCAGATACGAGAAAATGTTTAAAATGATTTAGCGCGCATTCAACGGTTCTTACGATTCATAAAAGGCTGGTACGTGCGACAAAATGCAAAGAGAATGTAAAAGAAAAACATCATTTAAGGCTTTTGTTAAAGTGATTGGTAAGTAAAGTTGTTTGTAAACTGTCGTTATGACAGAAAGCTTATGTCTGCGACGCTCTAAAATATGGTATTATAAAACGTGTTGTACTGTTGCGTTATGTTCTAACACTGTAAGTAAGTAGTACTCATAACCTTGAAACATAGGTTGGTCAGGAAAACCTATTATGACTTAAAAACCAGATAAATCACTACTTTTAGGCTCTAGTCTTTAACACAGTACATAACAGTAATACTAATAGCGAGAACGTTTTGCAAAGACGAGGACGGTATCGAAATAAACCTTTAAAAGCGAAAAGAGGTTTCCAAAACACGAACTAAATATTTGATTATTATCTTGAAATAGATGGCATTCTGTTACAAAAAAAATTGTACAGGAAAATAGTTAAGCACGTTTACTAGATTACATCTGTATGATACTAGAGCACAGGATTTGTTATATCTTTAATTAATCATTTGGATGCGATAGACTTTGCAGCTATTCTAAAAGGAGGTACAATATATTTGTCTTTACAGATATGATAAATTCAATTATAGACTAATATCGTTAAATTCATGTTGTATTCTCAAAGAAAATTAAACTATGATCATGTTTGCGTTTGGCTTCCGGTTACTATTATTTTTCTGTTTAATTAATTTTCACAAACGGACCCACATCAATTTCACGTGAATGTTTGACCCATTCAGACTGGCTTGATACTTTGCATGACTTTTAAGACAGCTGACAGAACCCTCTTATCACTTACGAAACCACCCAGACATTGATTGTGAGGCGCAGCTAGCAGAAGCTAAGTGTTAACAAATACATCGCTTGAGGCGTTCCACAAGGTGAAGTCATTGTTCCTTATTTATTCAACTTAAATTGAGCTCGTCTAAAGTCAATCTCGACCGGACGGTTAAGGAAATGTGAGCCACTTGAGAAGTAATTAAAGAAAATAAAACCATTTGACGTTCAATAATTAGATGTATCCAGTTTGTTTGATTTGCTGAGTAGATGTTTACAGACTTCATAAACTGTGAATACAAATGACATGGCAAGGACAAATATAACTTTTAGATTCTGAATAGCAGAGTTTAAGAAACATTAAGACATTAATTATGCAATATAAATACATATTCCCCCTAATTTCTGCCTCGTCCATTTTATTTCTTTCTTGTTTTTAGTAATACAATATTCAGATGTGTTAAATCTTTCTTATACCTTTGTTCAGATGTCTGCTTTACATTCGATAATTAAATGTTTGTTTTAAAGATATTTCCTTTTATCTGTCATAAGGTACACAGGTACTAAAGTCATGTGTCAATATGAATGTGCGCAGCCAACTAAATGACAATTATGTTATGTGTTTGCACATGTATTTCTTCGGAATCAATAATTGGCTTGAAAACCAACTACTGGCATGTCTCATAATACATGTATTATAAATTTAATACCTCTTTTCCATGAATTCAACGATCTTTTTGAAACGTGTTCCTTGACATTTGAGGTCATCGATGCCGATAATAGAATTGTTATTTTAAATTGAAAAAAATACTTCTCAAGGAAAAAAGGTTCTTGAAAATATGCCTTATGATAATTTGGTCTTTCTCCTACATAAACAATGATAAAGAAGGATGCATGAAGAACGCCATTTACAACAAACCTAAAATGTTGGCGACTGTTTAGTTAAACCTGTTCATGGACGGAAACAAGTGATACATGTGTATGTGCAAGTACCGTAAGAACTACAGGTTTGGGCTTCTTTGGATCACGGTCAAGATAATAGTCATTATAATGTGTAAATTTTAAAATTTTGTGTCCGCTCTGTTTCTTTTAACCAATTGTAGGAAATTAAAACTGTTTAGCCGGAATGTTATACATAATGATTTGATGTGCAGAGCGCAGGTTTGAATTTCTTAGGGTCAGTGACAAGGCCGCAATGAGCCCTTAACACTACTGAGCTTAATTCATTATGAAACGATGGACGCAAATCAAAACTTATTTGGCAGAAATGTAAATCATTATAAGACAATCTGCAGAATGCAAATAGGAGACGATGTTCCCTTTTGTATATTTTGCAATGAATATTTTACTGTGACAGTCAAGCATTTCCTTCTCGAATGCCATGATCTTACATATTCTCGTGATAGATTATATATATCGAGTCAATTCACTTAGAGAATATTTTGCCTCAGTTACATTTTTTATGATTTTGATTTAATTTTTACAGAAAATTATGAACAGCTCACACTATTACAAATCCTTTCATCCAGGTGTTAACTTTAATTAAAAAAGAATTACACTAAGTAGCAACATCTGTAGCAGAATCAGGGCATTGCCTCTTCATTGACAACAGTTGATGGTTTGGTTAGCCAAAGAAGGGCATAGAAGGCGATTGCTTTAAGTTTAAGTGTTTGTTTCGTGGTTTGACTTGGACACACATGATATTTAAGTCTATTCATTTCATTACTTTTGTCTTGCATCCATTTAAAAATTCGTTCTTAATTAGATGTCATTTCTTATTCAGTCTGTACTTTCGAGTGTGTTTTGTTGATTAAAGCATCATCAGTGTTAATGGTATGTCAGTCATATATCATTGCACATTGGCGTGTTCCACCTTATAAAACATTAACTGGACTATCATAAACGCTTTCCCAACTGAGCTAATGAATGATCCTATGAAATTATTAAAGGATTAATGCCAATGTTAAAGTTCCAAAACTTTGAGACCAAAATAGAAAGAAACGGAATCTCTACAAGACGCCTAAAACGGCAGTATTGAAAATATTGCAGGTTCAGTTTGATTGAGCCGATGTTAATTCTGTTTCTTTGTAAAATTAATTAGGTATAAAGCTATATCTTATAAATTACTTTTATACACTTTATCAACAGTAAAATTATATTGGTTCCATAATTTTCAGGTCTATTCTTGAAAGAGTTGTAACAGAATGTATATGTTATTTAACACATGAATACTGCACGTTAACTTAATAAAATATTCCAGAATAAATATTATTCTGCTATTTTAAGTAGGGATTCATCCGTATAGCATGCGTCAATTGTAAGGCAATTTACTACCATATTTATTGCATACAAGTATTTTGGAAGTATTCTTTTTGAAAATTCAAACAATGATTTTGGAGCAGATATTATTATAGCGTGACACACTCAGGCAAATTAAAATTAATGACAAAAATATAAAAATGATCTGATGTACTCAAATTACGGTAAAATGACATTTTGTAAAGTTCTCTATGAATTTCTATATTATATATGTTGAACGAAATTTAGAAGCCGACAGAATCACCGATTAGTGTTAAAACAAGTCAAGTGACATTAACAAACCCTGAAAGTTACAGTAACAGATATTATGGATTTTGTATGATGTAATTCATTTGACATAATCTTAACGCTCTAACCTGACCCACATGGGTTATTATAGGAAACAACCATTTTATTCTTTATAAGGAGAAAAGTTTTGTTCCTGTGACTGCCTAGTGTATTCATTTTGAGGACATTTACAGAATTATGAATGAAAAATTCATTTGTACGAAGAAATGAAAAATTTGCCTGTGTCGACCTTTAAACATTTCTGCTCGACGATATGGTTTATTTCGATGTTTTTATCATTATGTTTTACATAAGATGACATTTTAATAATGCACACATACTTTCACCTTACCATGACTTCTTGTACAGACATCGTAAGACTGGTAAAGGTTGATTATTGTTAAATGTAGACTTTCAAACAGCGACAATGATGACGGACCAGATAACGTACGTGATGTGTACCTATTCTCGATAACCTAATGCGACGTCTTCACAATGTGAAACGCTAAAACATATCATTTATCTTTATACTAAGGTTTAGATGTATTATAGGCACATTATGCTTCAGAAACAAATAATTCTACCTTCTTTAGAAAAAGCAAATATGAGTATTATAATTATTTCAAATAATGGTTTAAGAGAATATTAGGCGCTTACAACCTGATGAAAGAAGCTCTGAATGTGAATTTGTTTGTCATACAAATAGCAAAATGATAACAATTGTGTTGACTTTCATATAAAATACTAAACCGCTATTACTGCACTAATTTTCCAAAAAGCAACAGAAGCAAAATTAGGTTGATTTAAAAAAAAAAATCCCAATTTTTTTTTTTTGAAATAACTTAACAAGGTAAAAGCATTTCTGCTGCATAATGGACCTTTACTATCACATCTTAACACATCTTCTACATATAATCTGTACAGACTAATGACTATCAATTTGCCTATTAGTTTAAATAAATCTTACCAATCTGTTTTTCTAGTTTTAAAAGTTTTATTTGCAGGATGATTTATCGAAATACCTTAATGATGATAACAAACAAACAAAAAAACATAGACAGATTTGATGATAAGTTTCTGATTGACATACACTGCTTCACTTCCATGTTAATTAAAGACATATTTGATTGGCAAAATAAAAATTGTTGGGTTAAGAGATTTTGTTATTCTCTTCAATCGTGCAAAGTTTAAAAAAATTCTCTTCACTAGTTTAAATTTAAGTAACTGAAAAAATATTTTTGTAAAAGAAACAACAGCAGTATTAACAACAAACCTTTAGAATACATGTTGCGTGAAAATAAACTGGATCCAAAATGAAACATCTTTAATAAATGATGAACGAGATTACCCATATTTTTTAAAATGTCTGTATCGAAAATAAATAATTTCAAATGTCACATATTGTTTTACCAAGAAATAAGGACATTGGATACTTGTTATCAGAAGCGGTCACTTATCTTTTATTTTAAGACGCAAGGTTTTGCTGTGGGCAGAAATAGCAATATGTTACCGGATAAGTTGACATAGACAAAGCCAAAATAACGCTATGAATATTTCATGCGTAGTCAATGATGTACGCCGTTGCGAACGTATTTACCGTCGTTAAAATCGTGTGAATCCACAGAGAGAAATAGTTCCTCAAAGAGATTTTAAAAAGCAAATAAAGTAACTTGTCTTTTTGTGCGGGATTAATTAATTTTGCATGTTCATTTGTGACATAAAGAAAATCATTGGCCAGTATTCTTTTGATGAGGCAAAAGTGATTTTCGCGGCGGGTATACGCTGACAGGTATTTCTTTACCGAAGCCTTATCACTTAATTGATACGATCGTTTGTGATATTTCATTATTTGAGAACATCTCAAGTTGTCTGATGAACTCCTTGTGAAGTGACATAAACGTCCACGTTATAAAATCCTTCGCTTTATCCTTATCAAAATATATAAATCATTAACAGTGGTCTCAGGGGTAAGTTTTTTCATCTTAGATCTTACCGAAAATGCTCGATTCTGATCGGTGTTTAAATACAAAAGACTTAATCACTGGGAAAGTAGATTTCACTTTAGAACGGTGTTGTGTAATAAATCGTATTTGATTACCAACTGATAAGAGGATTTTGTATGTTACCAGAGGTTTATACCCCGACTATCTTTACCACGCATTCTTTAACAGTAGCCACAAATCACTTTGTATTCCGATTGAAGTATGTAGAAAGAACAAACATGGAATCAATTACTAAATGGCGTTCACTGAATTGGTCAGGTATCTTGTCGGGATTCGTTCGTTAATGAAACATTTTTTTATCAGACAAATGAAGAATATGTTTCATAATTAAAGATATCAGAATACATTAATAATATGAGACCGCTTTTAGTTTATTTAAAGACCCTCACGTGTAATTTGCTGCCATTATTGGTATTTAACTGAATACCTTTTCATTTTCTATCAGGCGTTATATTAGAAGCGGAGCTCATTTATTTAAATCTGGATGCGTTATTAAACTTAAAGTGTAACTTGTACGTTTTAAATTCATGGGACTTCAAGCACCTAAAAGGCGCTCCACTAACGTCCAAATAGCCGTGGAGTTAACAGCAGTAATAAAAACCAAATCGATTTCCTATTTTTAGTTGGGTTTTCTGTCGCACCAACACATTATAAATCATATGTCGACTTTCCAACTTCATTGATGGAGGAAGAAATAAGGTGACCCTTTCTACATAATTTCAGGAAAAAACAGGCACCTTAGAAGAACTACAGTAAGTCAGCTTGATCATTTTCTGAAGATCGGAGTACGCTAACTCAGCCTGAATCAACAGCTGTGAGACGCAAAGAGTTTGAAGTCAACGACCTTAACCACTCGGTCACAGCCGCCCTAAATTCATTTATCTGAATGCTATCATTATCAATATTATTATTTGTTTTCAACTTAAAGGTCCATTATGCCCCAGCAATGCATTTGCCTTTATTTCTCAAAAGCTTCTTGTTATTTTTTTTTGTTTTCTGTTATTGTTTCCATAAAAAAATGCTCGTTTACAAATTATCTGAACCATCTTTTGCTTCTTATGCATTTTGTTGTTTAATACATTTATGTAGTGATTCGGTATTTTTATGTTATTCTACATTGTTTACATTTTGCTACCTTTAAGACAAATAACTTTAACATTCAGTTCTACTTAATTCAGGTGATAAGCATCTAACATGCTCTAAAACCATTATTTCAACTTTATTGGACTAATTGAACGCCGACCTTCCGTGTTAATCTTGTTTTTCATATTATATTTCATAACAACAGTAGGTGTCAAATGATGTGTGGCAGTTGTAAAAATTTGCCCCATACTTCAATATAGTATTGTTATATTTCTTGTCCTTTGGGATCATTGATTCCAGCTCTATGATGTGCTGAAAATTGAATACCGCTGAAGCCGGTGCTACTTGGCGTAAGGGATGCTCCACCTTTTTTCATTATCCCTCATGTACAGACTCAAACCGAGTCTTCAATTTTCGTATAACTTTGTTATGATTCATGCTTCCGAGGGATCACTCTTTCTCCAGATTTTTATAATTTAATGTTATAAAATAAAACAATGAACACATGAGGATCCATGCTGTTCGCTTACAAACTCTATAACAAGTAGAGAAACTGATAGCGAACAGCATGGATCCTGATCAGACTGCGCGGATGCGCAGGCTGGTCTGCATCCATGCTGGTCGCAAACCCATTATGTTGGTTTTGTCGTGACACGGCTCACATTATTATTTGTTTCTAAAGCATACTGTTTCTTTAAGAAATCTTTCTTACTTTTAAACAGCTTCATATAAAAAAAAACCCTCTTACACAAGTAAACTGAACACAACTTTAGTGACCTGTACCTAATTAAGGCGTTTTCAATGTTCTATGACGTGAAATAAACGAAAACAAAGACTTAAGTTGTTGATAGTTTCGTTTATAAAAGTAAACACACGTGACACCGGTACAGTGTGAGTCCAAAGAGCGGATAACTTCTACAGATAATTTATAAAGTCACAAAAATCGAAGTTTGTTGAGAGAGATAATTAATTATTAAAAGCGTTATTTGTGATGTCTTGTGTATTCTAAAAGGAAAAATAATGACTTTTTTCTATATAATGTATATAAATCTAAGACGGCAGTGAATATAAGTCAAATTTTATATCAGTAAAATTTAGATAATTGACATTAATAGCATCTCTATAATCATTCTACTATTTAAGCGTTTAATTGAATACTAATATAACCGGGTGCAAGGGAGCGTAAGAGATGTAAAATCATGTTGCCCATTTAATTGTCTATAATAAAAACGAGTTGCAGATTTTCACTTATTTCATGTTTTAGTTTTACCCGAGGGACCCCCACCCCCTTTTTTAACTCTTAAAACACACAATCTTGTGTTGCACCAATTAAATGTTAGGGTAAAACAAACTATAAAATTGTATACTCTTTTTCTTCTACTACATAGCATCGTCATTAATATTCAAATTTACATAATGATTTATACAGTTACATGTATAATAATGAATCTTAAGGAAAGCAAACCTAGCACATGTTATTGAAGATAAAATCGGAGGTCCCACTCGTTGTATTTTTAATTGCAGCACAGGAAACTCCTCATTGTTGTCATATAGTTTCTGACAATAATATAAACTTGATTACTTCATCAGGTATGAAGAACTGGTGCAGGTGTTCACGACTGAATCAAAATGTTAATCAACCACTTGACAGTCTTATGTCACATGGTATACAACAATATATAGTACAAAACAAGACTTCACGCTGTAAAGTTTGTTAACACTAAATCTTGTGCCAAGCACTTCAGTTCATTATTGTTCGCTACAATCGTCCGTGTGGTCTAAAATATGGTTAAAGTTTCAGGATACACAAGCGGTCTATAGTAGCCAGAGGGAGAGATTTACCGCGGCTTAATATGTATTTACACAACATTTCACATCCCCTATCAATTAGCATTCAGTGTGAAAACGACCTATAAGTCTAAGGCTAGATGTCCAGCGACTGAAAGGTGACCACTGGCTTTAACAAAAGAAGCTGGTCAAATATAAATAAGAAGGGTGATAAAGCTTATCATGCGAATTCTTAGGATGATGCCAAGAGCCAAAAGTTCAACTAAACATACCGTTTAATTTGCTTGTAAATGAACAAATATAGTGGCCATAAGTTTGTACTCTGACGAATACCAAATTTTGATTGAAAGGCTTCGTGTTCATTTTTTCATATAAACACTTATCCAAAATGAAAAGAATAAAAGCACTTTTCAAAAAAGTATATTGTTTTGAATGAGTCCGAAATATTCGTATTCAAAACACTGCAGTCAAACATACGTTTTTTTCCTCGGGAGATATTATTATCTATACATTTAATATCATTTATAATGTCATAATATTAATTAAGATGTCAATGAAATTAGGAATCAGAGCTTATTTCAAGTAAGAATGACTGTTAAGAATTAACTGAAAATTTGTTTGTAATTGAAATTAATATTTGTACTTTGACACAGTCTTCTTTTTCCCCTCATATAATACCACTCTACTTTTCACAAATGCAAATGATAACCGATTCACGATTTCAATCTATATTGTTAAGATGATCATCTTTTTAAAACTCATTTCAATAGAACCTTTTATGATACGCCGGAGAGATTTGCAGTCGGACTGAAGTACCAATTAGACTTAAACGTCGGCCATATTGAAAGAAAGTCAAGATCTATAAACGCTTTGCCAATCAAGGAGCTTTTACATCTTACTCATTAAACGCTTTAAAGTTAATACTTGACAAATCCTGAAGAAATTCGATATGACGTGTTTTAAAGGACTTTTGATTTTCTGATTTTGTGAAATATTTAATAAAAATACGATAGGATCTTGGTGAAAGATCACCTCTTAAGGCATGTCTGGCTTTCTAATTAATGTAATGCGATACATGCAGGTATTTATGCTCATCAAGAATACCGTCGCTGTCAGCTTTAATTTAGTTTAATGTTATAATGTTTATTAAATACACAAAACCATGCTAATTGTGTATAACGAATTGAGTATTAAAATAAAATGAAATGAAAGGTTATTTAAAATGGCGGCTTAAAGTGCATTATGTAATCAACGCCTTGTACATAGAAACAGCCATCAATGGTGTGACATATTTAACATAAAAAACTGTATATACATATACATGCATAATGTCATTTTGCAGTATGCTAGACTTATATCAACTTTAAAGCCCGGCACCGTACAAAGTATCATTTAGTAAAAAAAACATTCGAAATCACGCGTTTGCGCCAACCTCTGTGAAGATGATATTATATATAATGTTCCATATAGAGAATGCCCTTTAAGCCCAGACCGATCAAGTGACCTAAACGTCAAGTTGGACAGACATAACATTGCCAGAAATGATTTTTTGTAACACTGACAGTGTCACGAAAAGGACGGTAAGTAAACTTTCAGCTGATGGTTGACCGGCACATGAAAGGTGAAAAATATTAGTTAAATTCAAAGCTTTTTATCAGGCATACCAATTAGATCCGTGAACTATCTAACTTTAAGGCACTTATACGCCACTACATATCAAGCGGGTAATCTCACCGCATTCACAAACAAAACCACTGTGATAACAACAGAAGAAGAGCATCATTGACCGAATGCGATTTTTAATCTCTTGATGCCGAAATAAATAGAAGACCTATCTCATTATTTTAACCCTATTGTGAAGTGCGTAAACCATATTTTATTGTCAGTCCCTTTTAAGGACTATAAGAAATATTCGCTTTTGGCGATGCTACTGAACTGTATAATAAGCGTTCGGTGCATCCCAGGGAGCATTATATCTGACTTTGATCCCCAACAATTACATAGGCATTTTTTTCACAAATTAATATAGCAAAGCCGGTCAAGTCTTTTGGTGGATAAGTTCATCAATTAATGCGATATAGATCGGAATGCGTATTTAAAATGATGGAGATAAAAAAAAGTTTAATCCGAAAAGAAACGGTACATCTTTGCTCTATAATTATGACATAAAGTAGGCTTAATTTAAGAAATATATATAACACAATGGCTACTAAGTTCTTTGATTTCAGGCACATTGTTATCACTCAATTTGTAAGATATGGGAATTGCTAAACTCTTTACATTGACATCAAAATAAACTTCTCAGAAGAAGTATTATTCATTTTCTTGAATTGTATGTATGAATAATAAAAAAGATTTCTTTGTATAATTTTGTTCAATTTTTTCCGCATCGTCAACATTTAACATTTGTAGAAAAGCTTTTAATTTCAATTAGCAAAATATATTACTGTTGGTAATCATTTCCTGACTGGGCGAGATAAGATTAAAAAGATAATATTTTTTTCATTATTGTAATATTGTTTTTGGAAATATATAAAATCGTTTGTTTTAAAGTATGTTGCACATCTAATAATAATAATAATAATAATAATAATAATAATAATAATAATAATAATAATAATAATAATAATAATAATAATAAAATAATAATAATAATTATAATAATAATAATAATAATAATATATATAATTATAATAATAATATAATGATGTTATTGATGTAATGATATTTTGATAATGAAAATTATAATAATAAAAGATATGGCAACGTTAATAATAATACATGTACATGTACATATGTATTAATATTTAAAAAATACTGCTCATGATAATTATAATAATAGTTATGATAATAAATTTTTTCATTTCTTTCTTTTAAAACACGTCTATTGCATATTTTGCACTTCATAATAAAATAAACTATGCAGTGTATGTTTATTATTATTCTTATATGATTACTGTCAAAATTACTGTCTTTTCATATTTGCTTTTTTAACTTTGTTTTTGAGATATGAAAGTTTTCTTTATTTCACAGCTGACTTATGAATAGATTGTTAAAAACAAAACGAAAATTCTTTACTGTTTTACTGGTACACACTATAAATTTTTCCTTTTGAAGTCAAAATTTACAACAGAGAGTGTTTTTTTTTGTATGTTCATTCTGGACCGAAATTGCATGCTTTAACATATTGGTGTTCAATATCCATTACTTAAAACATAATGAGTAAATAAAGAAACAAATTTATTGTTGGTAGCATTACGGTATCTAAACTGGAGCCAAAGAGAAGAGTAAATTACGTGAAAGGGTAAAACACTTTTAAATGCAAAGTGCAACAAAAACGTGTATAAAATGAATGGTAATTTAGCTGCTTTTAATATCTTTAAATGTCTTTGAAGTAAAGTACATATCATAACTCATTGGCAAATTCATTAGAATTCTTTGCAATGCAATCATTTTCATACATGCATTATGAAAATAACTATTGTGATTTTCAATCTATGCTAAAGAACAAAATGCATTGGTTCTCCTATTGAATTGTACATGTTAAATTAGGCCGTTATAAGACAACGTGATGTCCATTTCAACTTGCATTCTATTTAAATCATAGCTTTATCATACTTTACACACAAGAAAGGGTAAACTAAATTACAACTATTCATTTATTGATATTATACTTAAACGAATAAACTCAGTCTCTCAAACCTTTGAAGTATATACATTTCAGTCTAACAGTATTGTATACATTTTAGTCATGTTAGTAAAACAATTTCATCTTTTCTTTTCTCAATTCAGTATTTCGCAATTCCGACCAGTCCGATCAATCTTTGAATGTTCACTAATAAAAGGAAGAAAGCTACTGAATCTTACACACATTTCATCAACAAGAATGAGAAATTTAAATGCGTTTTGGCCAGCATCTTATCTCACGAAAGAAGAAACCGAGCCGTCGTGTTCCTCATTCTCTACAATTCGTAAATCTGACTGATATGCTAAACATCTTCATACACAAACCTTTTCCAAATATTGATAACTAACTTCCCTTTCCCCCGTTTGTGTTTTATTTGTGTTTACAGGTGTTTGCCATTCTGCAGTTTCCCTTACTGTTTTGTCCTGTTTATATTATCGTCTTATTGGAATATGATTAATTATTTTCACTTTCTTTTTGCTTGTTTTTTTTTGCCTTTTGTATCTGCCTGTCAGATATTGCTCGCAATATTATGATGTAGTCATTGTTCTAAAGTTTCCTTTTAATATTTCATCAACATGGTAATACTGCAATTCTCCTTTGACTGGATAATGTTTTTATATTGAATTCATCAGCTTTCTTTCTCGCATTTTTATATTGTTAGCGTAACTAAACATACTTACCAGTCTTGTGATACTCTTTACCCCATTCATAAAAATCATTTACTTCAATACTCGAAACATTTCTTTATCTAGCATTCGCTTTTGTCGGATCGCAATTTCTAAGAAGTGAGACGTTTCGCAATGATTGGAGTTGGCATTTGTACAATTTACACTACAATTTCGTAGTGATTACTCACAATGTAAAATGTTGCTTTATTTCGGTATTTGGAAGTTGATCCCCTTATTCAGTAATATATTTTCTTAAATTCATTATTCATTGCTTTGTTGCGAATTCTAATCCAAAATATGTTGCAAAATCGTCTAAAACAAATAAATAATATTTCAGTTCACCATTTTACTAAAATGTATTACAACAACTGGATGGAGTGTTCATGCATTTGAGTTTAAGTAGGCGCTCTTAACCTCATCAGATGTCCAGCATGTGAATTTTTCTGCAAAATACTTTTTAATTTTTGAGGGTTACATATTGTTTGAGGGTACCCATTTCCTTATATTATTGCATTGCCTTACTCGTGTAATATGCTGTCTAAACTGACCCTAGATTAACTTTTGGAACAACATTCATGCCATCATCTAATATTCCACTGTTTAAGATTAATAACACTGGGAGAGCTTCCACATGTCATTTTCAACAGCATGCCCTTCAATTGTCTTTTTAAGGCATTCGGATTCAATGAAACAGTTCTTCCGTATGATCGCATATATACGTTTAAACGAATTAATGAAAGTATCGTCGATTTAAAGTTTTTAATCTATTAAGACAAACTGAAGTTGCTCACATCATGCATCAATTTGCAAAGGATAATGTATCACCCGTCTCTGAGATATATTTCCAGTGTGAGAACCATGTGCTATCATTGAGCACTCTCTTTTGTAGAAAAATTGAAAACTGGCACCATTCCATTGTTGTCAACTTTTTGTAAGAATTGAACTTGATTTTTCCCTTGTTTTCAAAACAATTGCTTGTTGTCGTATTTTATCGCATTTCCTTGTTGCACTTTCTTTGACCCATCTGCATACAATTGGTGCTTGTTTAATGGTGTTTCATGTTTACATGTTTTATGAAATCCCCTGTCAATAAACATGCTATTATCTTATTGTCATTTTCTACGATTGTGCATTTTTTCGTCATTTATCTCGCATATTACAACATTTCCCAACAAGTGTGTTTAGGTACTTTTTTTGATATTTTACTTTGGGGAACACGAACTTCTTTAACATTGTTTGCAACAAGTTTCCTGAGCTTCAGTAGTTTGGTAGATAGGCCCTTCTTGTGTGTACTAGATACAGCATTTTTGTTATTCACGCTCAACGCTTGTTTCAGCTAATGACAATGATGTTAGTCTTTTACTCTGTCTTTCCTTTAATCGTTCAAATTGTTTTGAAATTACTTTTTGTATTTCCTATGAGACTCTTGATTTTGCCATTTTAATTTTTGAATGTGGCAATACTGCCTTAAAACCGCAATAAGCATAGTCGTCCAATAGAATGTAATATGATTCTTAAAATGAATAATTCTG
The DNA here is from genome assembly GCF_026571515.1 of Ruditapes philippinarum. Lineage (NCBI taxonomy): Eukaryota > Metazoa > Mollusca > Bivalvia > Venerida > Veneridae > Ruditapes > Ruditapes philippinarum. The sequence continues at coordinate 65,012 of NW_026854847.1, read as the reverse complement.
ATTTGTATATTTTTGTTCACGGTATTTGTATAGAAATATTACATGTATGTTAATCTACCAAATAAAACACTGTATATGCATTTGCTAATATTTGAACGATTGGCCTACCGCTTCAACATTATTCTTTGTTGTAAAACAGCAATGACTGATATCAAAACATAAGGATTGATTTAAAGATTATTTGTTATAATTATTACTTAAACACGAAAACCGAATAATAAAATGAAAACAGTTAAATGCTATTAACGGGACAAGTAAAAAACAAGAGCAGACGGTATCTCTGACATACTAAACATCCTGACCCTGAGTTGAAAATGTAAGGATCACAGATGAGATCAGGATCAAAATTTATATTTCAAAAATATTTCCATTGATTATATTCATAGATTTGAAGAAACCACACTGACAAAACATTTTGTGTTTTACTACATAGATTAACTGGAGAAATTAAACAATAGATATATACATACATATATATATTTACCCCTGGTCAATTTAAGATTCATATGTTATTCATTCCCGTGAACTGACTACTTTCTTAGATTGCATCATATGATACTTTGGAATATTACCGATAATGCTCCTTGAGCAGGCATTTTTTCTATTATTTCCTGACTTCTTACATCGGGCAATAGTCCAAGACTCATCGGCATAGTGAGGGAACATAGTCATTTAGACCAAATATCAAAAAATTTAACTTCTTGAATCAAAACACTCTTTTATAGAACATTGGTCCATACTGCAGTAGAATTCCACGTAAAGGGAGACAACAAGTTATTTGTGCCTTAGGATTGTTTACAGAGTTCACCCGCTTTCAGTCAAACTACATTGAACTCTAGCATATATTAAACAACTAATAGTAAAGTAGAATAAATTATTAGTTTAAAAATTGATTAATACATTCACGTAAAAACATTCACATTGCCTCAATACGATAAATATAGTACTACGGATCTTAACAAGCTACAATAGTGATTGTACAAAACAAAACTTCACATTCGTTCTTATTTCGTAAACATTGCTCATTGAACATAGTCGCAATATATATTTCATAAACATTTCACGCTGCCCAATAATAACATAATGAGGTTAACTCTTTTTGATTGTCATCATTACAAATGACACATTATATATAAAATCAAACTACTTTACTACATGCAAACTGACAAATCTCAGGACATTTTTACAACAACGAGATCGCAGACTATACCTTATTGTGTTTTTCATAACAGATTATGATGATTTTTACCCAGCACCCATGTCCGACCCCCCTCACAAAATAAATAGATAAATAAAAAAACCTCGGACCGATTTAATTTATGACTTGTGTTCATTGATTGATGTATTGGATTAACTGTTCCCGTAGGAAAATAATCATATAACAACACAAAGTTATCTTCTTTTGGTAATTTAAATCTATAAAATTTAAAGCTCTTATTACAATAAATTCCAACATAATCGCTGTTACATTTTTGTTAAAAACGCAATTTTCACTGTCTATTAGCTTACCTTTCAATGTTACGTCATATTTTGTCAATTAGAGTGCCACCACAGGAGTTTTGGTGAAAAAATGTGTATATGTAGATTTATCAACGCTAATAAAAGACTTTACTTTGACTTTTTAAAAGTAGAACTTCCTGATTTGGATCCCTCTTAATTTCATTTCATTAAAAAATAACTTGTTCTCAAGAATATGTTCATTTCAATTTCCTTTGATATGCATGAAGAATATGACAAACGAAATGACAAAAGTTCTATCAAAGGAAAATAACTGCCCTAATCACTATGCCGAACATTTACCACTTACTAAAATTATCATTTCTTTATTTAAAATTCAGTATCTAGTAAGGTTATACCAGTGGTATGTGCCACAACTTCGTTAATCTAATAATATATTATAATTAAATATGGCCGACAGAGTAGTTTGTTTTTCATAGCTCTGCTCGAATGTTAAATAAAAACGGGTTTATTGCATCAGAATTTTCTAATATATGAAGCAAAAGTTAAATAAATGGACATATTTGTGCTTGGATAATGATTTGTTAGTAACTGGATTATTTTAAGTGGTTAAAATGGAGTATAATCACAACATCTCTGTGACAACAAAGAACAGGTTTGAAATTTTACATGAGCGGGAAAACGGAACAATGCCAGAAAATCAAAATATGGATATAAGTAGACAAGATTTTGTTAACAGCTCAATTGACAATAAGCTAATTTACATGTTCGATGAATTGAGAAATATTAGACATGATCAAACAATATGTAGTCAAAATATGATGAAATTTGAAAAATCGCTCACGGGCGTCCATGAAACACTTGGCAAAGTAGTCAAAACAACAAACAGGCAATCTGACTTTTTGAAATCTCTTGCATATAGATCCATTGATATTGAAGCGAGATCCCGCAGAAATAACTTGATTTTCAGAGGGATTGCTGAGAACAAAGGCGAAAATTGCTTTGCAATTGTGCGTGACTTCCTTGATAATCACCTAGATATTGACCCAAAACAAATATATATCGCACGGGCTCACAGACTTGGTCAAAGATATCAAAGGCAGCAAATCCAAAGACGCCCGATTATCGTTAATTTTAGGGATTTCTGTGACACTGAACTTATTATGAGTCGTGCAAGAATGCTTAAAGGAAAACCGTTTTCAATTGATTATGATTTGCCGCGCGAAATCCAGGAAGCTCGATCTCGACTTTGGCCCAAATATAAGGCATTGAAAAACAGTGCACCTCAATCCAAAGTGCAGATAGTTTACCCAGCAAAACTTATTCAAGATGGAAAGCTGATTGAGGATGAATTGCCTGAATGGTCTAAATATATGCAACTTAGTAGGCTCTCAAGTTTAGATCATGTGATTTTTACCGACGGTACCAATCAGGAGCCAGTTAACATACATGCAGCCAGGGAAATGGAACATTCGCTAGTTAATGAAAATGTCAGTAACAAGTCGTGGGTACATGGACCAGTTAGTAACAATTGCTATCAAAATAACTCACCTACTTATTATCAGTCTCCCTATCATATTCATAGTCAAGCACCCAATATCCAGTATGAAGCTGCAGCCATGCATAGCCATACTAATCCTGTTTTTGTAAACAGGTCGTCTCAAATGCAGTCTGAATCCGAACAGGTCGTACATCACACAGTCAATTCACAATTACAGCCCCAATCTGTATCACTTATCCCGTGCCATAATACTGTCCACCCACCCTCAATGTCTGACTCCAGTATGTTTGATGATCAATCAATTACTTTTCCTACAGTTAACAGTACTCAATAAACTATGCCACAAGAATCAAATCCTGCACTACAAGCTGTGAATCCATGCACTTTAAAATCACATACTGATCAGCAGGTACAATCAAATGAAACCATCACAGTAAAAAACACACAACAGAAATGTAATCAAGATGAAATTCCGTCCTCTGAAAACAGTGATACACAGCTTAAATCCGTTGTAAATGCAAGCGTTTGTCAACAAACACAAAACACAACACCGAGGGGGCGTTCACGTGCATCACGTGCTGTTTCAAGATCCGAAAAACGTTCCAGTTCGGCTATTCCTTATAGAAGACAAAGCCTGAGTACTACACGCAAAAAAGACGTTCATTTACCTAATGCTATAAATAGCTCTCCGCAAACTACACAGGTATTGACAGGTCAACCTCATTACAATGACACTTCAACTGGGTTTTTCCAGACAGGTGAAAAAGTAGGACATTAGGTCAGCGCTGAGAAGGTCTCGCTTCGCTGTGCACTATTGAATATTCAGGGGATATCATGTAAACGAACTAATAAACTGTTATCATCAGAGTTGCAGCATATATTTAAAAATCATGACATTGTGCTATTGACAGAAACATGGTCTAATCAGTTCTCCGATTTAAATGTACAAAACTTTGAACATTTTGTTTTACATAGAAACGAAAATAAGGCAGCTAGTAAACGTTCATCAGGCGGTATTATTGTATACGTGAGAAATGAATTTGTTTCGCCAGATACTTTAGTTTTTCAAAGCAAAGATGATATTATTTGTATTAAGATAAAAGGTTCGATTTTGCACTTAGAAAATGATTTGTTTGTATGTTTATGTTATGTCATACCGGAAAATAGTAGTCGACAAGCAATGATTGATACTCATACTTTTGATAGACTGTTGGATCATATAATTTCCTTAGATTCAAAATATGAAAATGGTTTTAATTATTTTTTGTGCGGAGACTTAAACTCGCGTACTTCAGATAACCCTGATTTTGTAGCTAATGATAATTTTTCTCATCTTGATGTTTTACCAGATGATTATTCTATTGATGAAAATATTAATCGTTCTTCCCAAGATAAAGGTTGTTATACCTTTGTTAGCAATAGAGGTTGCAGTGTCGTTGATTATGTTATATGTTCGAAAAACTTGTTTAAGTATGTAAATTGTTTCAAAGTTGAAGAACCGAATATACTGTCCGATCATTGTTTAATTGACTTTACTTTATTGTTTGATAAACTTGTTTTAGAAATGCACAATACTCATTATAATGTACATGATGAACATGTAAATGTAAGATATAAATGGAATACTGACAAGGCGCCTGAATTTATTAATAGATTTTCACAAAGTGAAATATTAAGTAAATTAGAAAATTTAAATGCAAATGTAGAACATTGTACATGTAGTACCGATATTGATTCATGTATTAGCAATTTTTCAGATATTGTTGAAGAAGTTGTTTCCCCTTTATTTAAATGTTCTTCGGGTAAAACTACTCCTTTTGAAGAAAATGAAAATGTAGATTTGTGTAAAAAGTGGTATAATATAGAATGTGATACGAATAGAAGATTATTTTATCAGTCTTTAAATCAATACAGGTTTGAGAAATCTGATGTTAATAGAAAAAATATGGTTACTGCAAGATCGCGCTATAAATGTACACTAAGGAAAGCGAGATATGATTATGATAAAAAAGAAACCAACAGACTAGTAGAAGCCAAATACAAAAATGCAAAATTATATTGGAAAATGTTAAAGGATTGTGCAGGGATTAAGAGTACAGATATTTCAATTGATGTTTTTGAGCAATATTTTAAGTCAGTAAATAATCCAGATGATAAATTTTTTACTCCAGATGAGGATGTTCTACATTTTATTGATAGATATGAACAAGGGGAGTTCAACATTATGTTTAAGGAATTAAATGTTCCATTCACTTCAAATTGTATAATGAAAGCAATAAGTCAATTGAACTCAAATAAGAGTGGTGGCCCAGATTTATACATTAACGAATTTTTTATCCATGGTAAACACGTTTTAATACCAACATTGTTGACATTATTTAATAAAATTTTTGAACTAGGATACTTTCCGGAAGTTTGGTCTGAAGGTTTAGTAATACCATTGCATAAAAAAGGATCAATTAATGATGTAAATAATTATAGGGGTATAACACTTTTAAGTACGTTAGGAAAACTTTTTACTAGATTATTGGACAATCGATTAAAGGATTGGGCAGAAAATTATAGTGTGTATATAGAGGCGCAAGCTGGATTTAGATCAAAATTAGGCACGGTGGATAATATTTTTGTTTTGCATGGTCTTATAAATCATGTTATCAATAGTGGTAACCAATTATACTGTGCTTTTATAGATTTTAGCAAAGCTTTTGATTATGTAAATAGGGATAACTTATGGTCTAAACTTATTCAAATAGGTATTAGAGGTAACATTTTAAATATCATTAGATCTATGTATACTTCTGTTAAGTCAAGAGTTAAGTATAACAATGAAGTTAGCAATAGTTTTGAATGTACTTTGGGGGTTAGACAGGGTGAATGTTTATCACCATTTTTGTTTTCAATGTTTATAAATGACATCGAAGATATGTATGTTAAGAACGGCTTCAATGGTATAGAAGTTAACATGTTTAAAATGTTTTTGATACTATATGCAGATGACATTGTTATTTTTGCAAACAATCCTAGGGACCTGCAATCAAGTTTAGATATGTTATACGTGTATTGTAATAAATGGAAATTGAAAGTTAACACAGCTAAAACAAAGGTTATGATATTTAAAAAAGGTGGTCGTTTACAAGAAAATTTAAATTTTTATTTTAATGATAGCATAGTTGAAATTGTTAATAAATTTTCATATCTTGGAATTGTTTTAACTACAGGTGGATCTTTTATGGAAGCTCAAGATACTTTAGCGGGTCAAGCACTTAAGGCTATTTATAAGATTGATAAGTACTTATATAAATTTACTGATATATCTGTTAAACATAAAGTAGAATTATTTGATAAACTTATACTACCTATTTTAAATTATGGAAGTGAAATTTGGGGGTTTAATCAAGGCAAATCTGTCGAACGTATTCATATGCATTTCTGTAAACGTATATTGGGAGTTAAAAAGAATACACAGAATGATTTTATTTATGGGGAGTTGGGAAGAATGCCTCTGCAAAATATGCGATATTATAATATAATAAAGTTCTGGATCAAGTTGTTACTATCAGATGAAAACAAATATAGTAAAAAAATATATTTATTACTTAAACAAGATATCACAGATAATCCTTCCAGAAAAAATTGGTGCTCATTTTTAAGAGATTTATTATGTATACTTGGTTTTCATGAAGTTTGGCTTTTCCAAACTATTGGTGACCCTAAATTGTTCTTAATAAACGTTAAGCAAAGACTTAAAGATCAGTTTTTACAAAATTGGTCTGGTAGATTAAATGACTCTAGCAGAGCAATCTTTTACAGGTATATATCAAACCATAGATTTCAACCATATCTTAATTATTTAAGTGTAAGAAAATTTCGTGTATGTATGTCTCGCCTGCGAGTTTGCTCGCATAGGCTTTTTATTGAAACAGGTCGGTGGACTAGACCTGTAAGTACACCTATAAGTGAAAGGAAATGTATTTTTTGTGACAAGTTAGAAGATGAATATCATTTTGTTCTGGAATGTACTTTATACAGTGATTTAAGGAAACTCTTTATACCAAATTATTATGTCAATCGCCCAAATATGCAAAAATTTATTGAATTAATTAATTCAGAAAATAGACGAATTATGAAAAATCTAAGTATGTACATTGAAAAAGCTTTTGCATTAAGAGCAAGTGAGTTATATATTAATAATAATATGTTATAAGCCATATTTAAAATTATTTTATTTGTAAGAACATGTTATATGGTACTTTTTCATCAAGTGTTTTACAGTTATTCTTATCCTAGTATAATAGTCATGCATATGGTTATATATAGGTATTTCTTACTAAAAGAATAAAAATGTATCCACGTGTCACATTTTGTTACTTTCGTTTCGAACTAAATGTGACCAATGTGGAAAATAGTATGACTTTTTGTCATTATGTACAGAATACACCCATAAACAGTTTCAATATGAACTACGCAAACAACTGAGGTATATCGAATGAATAAAAAACAGTTGTTTCCCTTATCTTCGACAATCAAATTAATCCGATTTTAAAATTTATTACACCAATGAAAGCTTTGGATCTTAGCTTCATCACAGTATATACTTTAACATATTTTTGGCACAATTAACTAAAACTACCGTATGTCAGATCATTTTACATACGATTTATACAGTGAGATACACAACCGGTTATCTACTGTGGTCTGCTATTTTGGAAAGTGCTTGTAGGTGTATTTCAAATCCGTGAGAAAATAATTGTTGTACCCTTGTTTGTTTACTTAAAATACTTATAAATTTGATACTTGTACTTGTGATGCATGTACCTTGTCGCCATATTTGTATATATGTATATGTTTTGCCACATGGGTCTAAGACCTTCTGGATGAATTATGAATAAACTTGTAAACTTGTAAACTTGTAATAGACCGGCGTCTCTATAACTGTAGGATTGTCTCAAAAGTTATCAACAAGCCCTATCTTTGTCTCTGGAAAGTCTCTTTATCATTAAAATTTAGTCATTGGTATGAATATATATTTATTTGTTACAGAAACAGTAAATTATGAAACCCGCTGGAACTAGGGCCTATTTCATGCATTGGAAAATAAAGACTGATAACAACACAAACATAGCTTAAATTCTTTTATTCTCTTCAAATACTTGGGTAACAAATTAAGTTCAGATCTTAGATCTGCAGCAATAGTAATTGCCACAGACGGGTGTATGGTAGTGGTCGATGTACTCATGACTGAAACAAGTGTCTCTACACCATCCTTTATTGTTTGCACAACTGTGACTGTCGCTTGCTTCTTTGGATTCAAGGATAATAAATTTGTTTTAATTTAAATGTAGCAAATGGAATAAGTTTATACACATTTTATTTATACATAAATCAATTTGCATTCTATACAAAGCATTTAAAATATTCTTAAAAACAGGATTAAAATGAAAGACAAAGTGTCATATGAAATTCTTTTCAGTAAATGGCATAACAAATACATAAATAAATAAAAGAGCTAATAAAATGTGTATTAAATAAACAAGAGGAAAAATGAATGAATCCACGAATAAACGAAAATAAGTTGTTAATAAATATAAAGGATACATGTCTTGCTGACGGAATATTTATAGAGTTCTGCTGCGCCGTAAGCTGCAATGAGCGCCGCCCATACCCACGGCGAAACAGTTGCACCGGCATAAACGGGAATAGCAGCGACACCAAATCGTTTCTGGTTGTTAGATTCTTTTTCCTGTTCCACCTTGTTAATACATAGTGCTGGAGTTGTCCCAGTTAGAAGGATAATGTAAAAGATGCAATAGAGTGTGCTTCTCTCCATTTTGTTGTTTTTCTTTAAAATACAATAAGTATTTTAAAATATGTAAAACATTACATTGTATAATATACTTGTATAAAAGTATTGCAATGCCTCTTTTTTCTATAGTTGTAGTATTTAGCATTGGTTATCTGGTAAGCAGCTCACAACTAGGAGGCTTTTTATGATTAATGCATAAATAAGTTAGTAATTAGAAATATGAAGTTTCGGTCTGTATTTAAAAGGAATTTTAAAACGAAATTGACTCTCAATTTACTGCTTCATTTTGTCATGTCACGACAAGAATAAAAGTTAACGTAAATGTAAATAATGTACAACTATCTGTATTATTCATAAAAGGGAGGTAATTTTGAATTTACTTCGGTAATATTTGCTACATAGTTATCCCTCTTGTCAGCAAAGAATAAACAAGTGTTTAAGAATGTTTTCTTTACACTGTGTTAATGGTTTATCCAATGTATATGACACAGAAAACAAACAATCTTACTTACATTATAATAATTATATAATCCTGTACCAACAACAAGGCACAAATTTCATATTTGACCAATGTGCCCTAGGTCTACTGTGATACTTTTCCAAAACAGCTGCGGTCATTGATTGTACAGCTTGCTTACATTTTGTATAGTGTTGTCTTTAAGGCGTCAGTTACATGAAAACGGATTCAATTATGTCTAGAAAATAGTTGTTTTGAATAATAAAGTGGCCCATGTTCAGGACCCAAAAATGACTGGTTGCATTTGAAGTGCTATAAATGCAGTGTCATTTATAAGTATCTTAACAGTTATTTTGCAAGACTGTTGCAAACACGTATACATTGTCAATAATTCGTCTCCAACATGTCAGATGTGAGTGACATCATATATTTCATTGAGAGAGAAGATAGTTTAAAAGAAACTGCAAGTCGTTTTGATTTCATGTTCATGAGAGATGAGGCCCAAAATTAAAATAAAAAATATAATAGACAGATTAAAATATGACACAACTTATAATTTTAAACATAATGAAGAAATATAGTTTCTAAAACTAATAACATTCCAATTGATTTTTGCTTTTCATTAAACAGGCAATAAATGAGTTCACCTATTACTTGTTATTTACAATTAAAATTATTTTTATACATGTAATCAGATCAAAATGAATATATAGATAAACTTTAGATCGTTATATTATACAAACGATATCTGTTAAAGAAACCGACATCAGGAAATTACAGAAGCACTAAATTTGAATTGATGTGGAAAAAATAGCAGTAAAATGTAATACGATTGCACAGCAGTTGACAGTACATTTACAAGTACTAGATTTGACAGTACATTTACAAGTACAAGTTTTGACAGTACATTTACAAGTACAAGTTTGAAGTATGAAAGCAAGATGAAAAAAAAATTTGTTGGGAAATGTAAATCATAAATCCTTTCTATTTAATATCTTAATATCAACTTACCTTAGCATTCGCGTGTTTGCCCTCTCTTTACAGATGGGAATCAGTCAACATAGCCTTTTATATTATATATGTCATCAGACGGAACCTTACAGATAAGAAATTACTTTAAGGTATTTCGAATTCTTCAGATAGTTTCTTCTTAACATACTTCATTTTTCCCACAGTTGTGTAGTAAACAAAGAATTTGTAGCAATATTTACTGTAATTCGGTACATAAAAAGTGAAAGATCCGGCTGCGAGGACAAAAACAATTATTGCGTAGGAGTTTAGACATAAGTTGACATTCCCCTTTTATTCCAGGAAGATGGCGAATCATGACAATAATATCAAGATGTAGTTAATTAACGGAGTAACTTTTGGTGTATTTAATTTTTCCATAAATAGTCATTTGTCATTATGAATGACGATAAGCTTCACAAATCTGCTACCGGAAAAAAGTACTTTATCCGAAGTCGTTTCCCAAAAGTTACAAAGTATAGGTTAGAGTGCATATTGGGTGTTCTTCGTAAATAAAAAAGCTAAAAAAGAGCGGAGCTTGCGAAGCGATTATAGCTTTCTTATTTCGAAGAACATCCAATATGCACTCTAACCGGCTTAGTCAACGCCCACTTGCGTTTTATAATATAAAACGTCCAGTTTATATAAAATCTGTTCTGTTAAGATTTGAAACCTGAAAATTTGAAAAATCCTCGTCGGTGATTGGCTTAAAAAATTGGCGAGCACTAAATAAGATTTGCATACAATGTAGTATGAATTATAATCAATGTATATATTTTCAATGCGTTTATTTAAAGTTACATTTAATAAATTTCATAAAAAACTAAATAGCGACATTTCATTAATAAATTGGGTTTTGTATCGACTCCAGGTCTTATTTTGGTGTCCAAACAACCAAAATGAGTTTTATTAGCATAAAAATAGATAACCTCATTGTGGCGAAATGGGAAGTACAATTTCTGTTTGCATGAGAAACTCCGCCTTCGGATCATCCGTACATCAATATTAAATCAACAAACATGACTATAAGTGGCAGTCCTAATTTAACGGTATATTTCCGCATTGTAACGGATGTTTTCATACAAATTTAATCTTTTTAAGAGATGATTACTTTTACTGAAACCCAGGTTTAGTGCACCGTGAAGCTTTAACGGTTAAAGTGTGTTTGCACAAGAAAATATCACATTTGCTGTGTTCCGGATAGCAACTATAAAACTGTGACGTAGCGCATACACGAGCTCATTATAGTCTTCATTTGCATGTTAAAATTCGTATACGAACTTTAGTGTTACCGTGGGGTTTCCCGTTTAAAATCCTAATTTATGAACAATATTTGATGAGATTTACAACAAAACTTTTAAACAGGTTAATGAAACTGTAGAATGTTTGATTTTTAGGCCGACGGAAAAATAGTTTTACATATTTATTTAATGTAAAGTTACATTTAATAAATATGTAAAAATATTTTGCCGTCGGCCTAATTACCAAGCATTCTACTGTATTATTAACCTGTTTAAAAGTATTGTTGTAAATCGCATCAAATATTGTTCATAAATTAGGATTTTAAACGGAAAACCCCACGGTAACACTAAAGTTCGTATACGAATTTTAACATGCAAATGAAGACTATATGTGCTACGTCACAGTGTTATAGTTGCTATACAGAACACAGCAAATACGAGATTTTCTTGTGCATACACACTTCTTCCGTTTTAGCTTCACGATGTACTTGTCACGGCTTTCAGGAAAACGTAATCATCTCATAATAATATTAAATTTGTATGAAAACAACCGTTACAAAGCGTAAATATACCGTTATATTAGGACTGCTCCTTATAACCATGTTTGTTGATTTAATATTGATGTACGGATGACCCGAAGGCGGGGTTTCTCATGCAAATTCCGATTTCGCCACAATGAGGTCGCAGATGTTTATGCTTATAAAACTCATTTTGGTTGCCTTAACACCATAATAAGATCTGGAGTCGATATGAAACCAAATTTACTAATGAAATGTCGCTATTTTTGTTTTTAAGAAATATATTTAATGTAGTTTTAAGGTCGCCGCCGGAAAGCCCATATGGGCGACCGTACACTCAAGTCGGGCCATCCTAGAGCGTCCCGCCGAGATTTTTTCGTCGAATTTTTCCAGCTTTTATTGGTGGAGGAAGACCCCAGGTGCCCATCCGGGCATTATTTCAGGCACGAGCGGGCACCCGGGTAGAACCACCGACCTTTCGTAAGCCAGCTGGATGGCTTCCACATATGAAAGAGTTCGACCCAAGTGAGGATCGAACCTACAGCGTTGAGGGACCAGTGATCTCAAGTCAGCGACCTTAACCACTCGGCCACGGAGACCCCAAATCATTGTTTACATTATCAATACGATATTTATGTTTACTGAACTTACTAGGATATAAACGAACGTAAAAATAAAATTTAAAAATTTAAAATTTAGACTTTAAATGTGTTTAGAGTATCTTTGAAGTTGTAGGAGACAAACTTAAGGACTAAATGTGATGACACTTACGACCGTTTCAATGAACAGTCTTATCTTTAAAGTTCGACATAAGAACCAACTCACACATCAAAGAGAAGTTATGGAATACAGTATCATGCGCCTCTTACATCAATATTTCAAGGTCAATCTGAATTTTTAATCAAAATAATGTCATATCTTAGTAGCAAAAAGTTAGAATTGTTATCCACATTTTCTTTAAAACCGTTATTTGTATCAGTTTTTGTCTTAAGAAGATTTTAGACCAATAAACGACTATGTATTTGCATCAACAAAGATATACGTGTAAACACCACGGAGATATACACAACCAACTACGACACACAATTAAGTATTTAACAAATAGTAAAGTAAAATGACAACCTCATTAGAAATTTGCATATCGTTTGATGTCAATGCTAATCTTAATATTTGATTAACTAAACAATCAGGACCCTTGGTGACATGTAGAAACACGCGTACGCACGCACTGATCTATAAAGTTTTTAATTTATGATTTATAATATTTCAAAATTAAATTGTTATCGAAGTAGAACAATAAAAATACATATTAAAGATCAAAATTAAAACGTAATCGTTATCAATTTAAGACGAACAAAATAATGCCGTATGATCTTTTATCTTTCACAAATATTTATAAATAGAAACAAATCTTGAATCACAACAATAATTTTTCAGTTACATATGTACTGTCTGCTGTTTCTTGTAGACCGTTCTTAAATTATCTTAACTTTTAACTGGAAGACAAACAACTTCACAACAAATCATGCTAATCAGACAATGATTTTGCTAAGATTTGAAATGCTGACATCACAACATGATTATCGTACTGTGTAGTTGTCCAAGTATTATTAATCTATCTATATGTTGTATAAAAATATGAACATTAGCAATAATTTGTGTCTTTAAGCACAATTTGATGTATACGACTTCATGTCTACAGAGCAAATCGAACATGAACTTCTCTTATAAAACTTGCTGAATGCGTTGAGGTTAAACACGGTATCAAGCTGGCTACGAAAACAAACTCTAATGGTTAAGAATTGCAAACCATATTCATAAGAGATATTTCCAACGCCCCAGCCCCACACACAAGCATCGGCTGAAGTAGTACCGGTATTCAATTTTCAACACTTAAGGTACTGGATTTAGTGTTCCCGAAGGACAAGAGAAGTATCTGAACAAAATAATCGAATTTGATATTATTTAAAGTTATAAACATGTTATTAGCATATTTATCGTTATCGCTTTTTATATTTAACAAAAAATAACTTGGACTTGATGTACGCATACCCACTGTAAACAACCAAAGCTTTCTTTGTTACAAACGTGTGAGTGAAAAAATTAACTTAGACATTTCCTGTTCAATAGAATGTGTCCATATTCTGTTAATGTGTACGACAAAAATTTTCTATTTTAAGCACTGGAAAGGTTTTTATCTGTTTTATAGTTAGTTATTCTGCCTTTATTGAAATACAGTATTTAGTAAAGCAGCCTTTCCATAGAATGGGCCACAACGATATGTACTTATCAACTATAATACACAAGCATGCGTTACAAGAATATTAACAACACAAAAATATCTCTACATCTTTTATTCTCTGAAATTCCAAAACACTCGACTTAAAAAAATACAACAGCAACTAAATTAAATTAGATCCTAGATTTGCAGCAATAGTAATTACCACAGACGGGTGTATGGCGGTCGTCGATGTACTCATGATTTTCACAAGTATCTCTACACCATCCATTATTGCCATCACAACTGTGACTGTCGCTTGCTTTTTTGAAATCAAGGAGAATGTATGATTTGTCATTGCCATGTAACCGATAAAAATAACGATGATGATGATGATGATGATGATGATACGAAAATATTAAAATGTAATCATACAACATACATTTTGCTTAACAAGTAAATAAAAGTAGAGTAAAAAAGAGGCAAGCAAATATATGAAAATACATAATAGCTATTTTATACTATTTGCCAAATTGCTTTTCGTTCATGTTCATGTTCTTTACGAGGGGTTTTAACAAATGGATATCAAGTGAATTAGTAGCAGTATTATAAGATTAGTCATTAGACAAGAATATCATTTAAATGCATACTAAATTTGTTAATTTTTAAATAAATGCAAAGTAAAGTGCAATAAATATGATCACAAATAAATGATGGGAAAAGTGAAAAGCAACGCCTATTAGGAAGTGAAATTGCATAAATAATACAAATGAATTAAAGAAATAAAGGAAGAAACGCTAGACATCATATGACAATATCATAGATACAGCAATGGGTAAAAGCACAATCATCCATGTTTATGTCAATACTAGGTATATCACTGCGTATAGACTTAAACTAAAAATTTTGCATAATACCTGTTAATAAGCTATAAAAAATATTGTTTATGTAAGGTTATTTCAATTGAAAAAGGTTCGAGCGTATTAAAGTAAACATAACTTTCATTTCAAAATAAAAAAGGATACATGTCCTAGTAACGGAATATTTGTAGAGTTCTGCTGCACCGTAAGCTACAATAAGCGCTGCCCATACCCACGGTGAAACGGCTGCACCGGCGTACACTGGAATAGCAGCGACAGCAAATCGTTTCTGATTGTTGGTTTCTTTTTCTTGCTCCAGCTTGTTCAAACATAATGCTGGAGTTGTCCCCGTTAAAAGGACAATGTAAAAGATGCAATATATTAAACTTTTCGCCATGTTGTCGTTTCTTCAATATAAGTTAAGTTTCCTGAAATGAGCAATGTATTACACGTTTTTATATCAAACATATGTACTAGAAGCTTTTCTAAACAGAGCAGTTAATGTTCAAATGTATGAATTTTGACAGGCCGTTGGATGTGTAAAGATGTCGCATGCAGTCATCCCAAACAAGTAGAGTCTGTTTTGAAAGACATCCATTTTTTTCGCAATTTGTTTTTGACATCTGATATTCTAACAGCATGCCAAGTTTGAAGAAATTATTTTGAACAGTTTTAATTCTGCCTAGATGGAAACTATATGAAAACTTCTGAAAACGTCGTTAAGGAAGATTGCTTATGCGAACTTTCGGGTAGCGTCTTGAAAATTGGCATTTAAAATGGTGACATATTGCAGGTATATTCTATTTATTATATCCAAAAGTTTTAGCCATTTTTGTAGATATGATGTCAAAGTTGAACACCAAAGCCCGTGTTGGACATGACGTCGCAACTATAACGGGTACTACCAGGTCACCGGTTATCAAATACTTTAAATTCTTATGTGTTTGACGATAATTATTTTTCTAAAATAAATGCTGATATAAATTAATTTTTTACGCCGACAAATATTTGAAAAATGGAAAGAAAAATGTATTTTTTTTATAAAATTTGACGTTCAGTTAAGCCACTTTTTTCGTTCAGATGTAAAATATTTGGCACATACTCAAATGTCAAATTGCTGCAATAGTTTATGCTTACACGTGAAATTCTTGGTTTTAATTGGTGAAATAAAACCAACATCACTCACAGCATATACGAGTATCATATAAAGTGTAGATATTATAGCTTTGCACCTCTTCTTGTAGCCCAAATATTAATTTATGAGTGCTTAAATTTCTGAATTTACATGTAAATGAAGTGTTGCTTTTGTTTTTTATGGCATATTCTCGATTCAAGTTAAAGAATTTTACTGCACTAAAATATCAAGAAGTTAGAACGCAATGATAACTCTAAGCTGTATGTAGTTAATTTGTTTGAGTAGTGTGCATATTTGTTTAAAACTTTTATTTACATTTTCGCATATGTTTAGCGTAAAACGTTTGTGACTATTTTCGCAAATAACGCCGTCCATGACTTAAACAGTTGATCCTGGTACTGACATATTATTCTAGATTATTTCTCATAAAGGAGTCAAATATTACTGTTGTTTTATGTTAATATAATGTCTCGAAAATATTATGATATTTGAATTTATTTCATGAATTTTAATTATATATCATTTGTATTTTTATTTTTTTTTAAATATTTCTCTTTATTTATTTATTTTTAAGCAAACATAAACATGACACACAGAAAGCCATAACTTATTAAATTAAATTGCACTGCGACCTAGTTCGTGATAGTTTACTAGAAAAGTGTTTCTCCAGATTTAACAAGTTTAATCAATTTAAGGTTATATGATGTGTAGAAATTAAAACCCTGTATTCAGAGTTTACTAGTCTGTTGTGTCGATGATTTCATATCTTTCAGAAACTGTGACGAGCTCGCACAAAATAGCGCCTAAATCTCACGCTAAGATTGTAAACATAACAATAATTACGCTTTTTCATCTCAAGGTCTCATTTTAATTTAAGAGCTTTGCCATGGAACAGAAGTTCATTGTTGTTTTTATATATTTAAGGACAAGTAAAACACAAGAATAATGCTCCTGATTAGCTTAACATAATTGCCATAATATGAAGTATCAAAGGTATCTGCGTAAGTCGCAGTTATGCGACGGGTGGGGGAAATAAAACCACATATACCGATACATTTGAGTCGACCCCCTATGACTTAGTTTTATTAAGCCAGGGTATATATTGTAAAGAACATTTAAAAAATAAAAAAAAAAATTCAGAAATTCTTAATTTAATTGCTATAAAGCCGAAAAATGAATTGATAATTTCTTTCCATGTTTCAGTTAAACGATTAACTTTATGCAACATGAAAGAAAAGAATATTTCCGGCGGATACAGTAGAATAAAGACTATGTTGTTTTCCGGTGGCCTTGCAGTACCCGTAACAATAGCCAAGAATTAGCAGCGACGTCATGTTCCAAAACGGGCTTTGATGGTCAACATTGGCGTCATGTCAACAAAAATGGCTGAAACTATTAAAATGAAATGAACAGAATCTAATATGAAATATAATCAACGTTTTCTATGCCAATTTCAAGACGCTACACAAAAGTGTCGCGTTCTACCTTAAATGGTAGAACCGTGCTTATTATAATAATGGTGAAATTACAGTAAGAGTTTGTTATATTGGTAGCAATTCCAATTAATTTACGCTCCAGCAAACTTTAAATAAAATATTTTCACTTGATTCTAATATTTTAGCAAAAGGATTTTCTGTGTTATGTAAGAATGATTATCAGAGAATCTTAAAATTTATTGTGTACTAAAGAAATCTGTTCAGGTAAATCGGTCTGGAAATATTAGCAGTACTTTAAGGTGTAGGTGATCAACATTGCAGTTAAAGAAGTGCATGATCATGCAAACATTGGTTAAAATGGTGAAAAAGTAAGTAATTTCGGTTTTGAAAGTTTACGGTATAGACACTGATAAAGCAGAAATTATTTGTGTGTAAATATACGATAGTTAACAAAGCTTACACATTCATTACACTTGTATTCCGATTTGCCTCAAATAACAACCGCATCCTTGTATGTGGTTTCTTCATTAGGAACGAAATACGTGGAGAAACAGATTCCTATCCGTCATCTTGATTGCTACATGCATCACTGCACGGACAATTTACTCCACATAACGTTATACACAATGTTCAAAAGCATCTGTCAATATATTTAAATGATACTGTTATAGTGTTTTATAATTATAGTTTGAAAGTCGCTCGAACGATATATACCTAAATACCTAAACATATAAACATTTTCATTGTATAAATATAGATATTCAACTTACGTTGTTCGATGTATCTTTGCTACCTATCATATGACAACTTTTAATCAAGCCTTGTCATTATATATATTTCATTTGATTAAAAAAGCATGTATAATAACAGATGGAGATAAGAAATGACATTGAAATTTCCCTATTTAGTTTGTTTTCCTATTAGCATACGTAATTTTCTCACAAGTTTATCGAAAACAAATTTTTGTAACGATATTCAGTGCTATTTGGTAAAGGTCGAGTCATGAAATATGATAAACAAGATCAACAAGGAAAGGCGGCGTTCAATGAACTCAACCCCCATATGACCCAGCAACAAGAACCAATGGCAAGGATCCCAGGCGGACCCCAAACAAAAACAGGACAGGGCAAAGACAGAGCACAGTCAGTTAACATTATTTCGTTAATATGGCTGTCTCACGTGTTTACTTATAGTCATAGACTTACTTGTGAGCAAGCGTAACACTATGACATAATGCTTACAGAAAAATCGTTATTAATGAATAATTTCTATAAAAAAAAGACAAAACTGAGTTGTAAACTGCTTATTGAGAAAATTTAACTCGTAATGTATTGAGAAAATTTAACTCATAATGTGAATAAAATAATATACGAGCAATACTTTATAAAAACGGTTTCAGTACAAATGTAAAATATCTGCTCGATTAATTTGGTTTGGTGACTATACAATTGATTTCTAAGGTTTGGACCACAAACACATACACACATAGAGGTTTTATTAAGATTTTTAAAAAAATACCTCAGTCTCTTAACCTTTAAAGAAGAGAGTTGTGCTACGTTATTTGAATTTGAGATTTTAAATAGGTTGTCCAAAGCGGTCATTTTTTTAGCTTACGTGAGCACAAAGTGCTCAATGTTACCTTTTGTGATATTCAGTGCCTTTCGTCTCTCGTCCGTTGTTAAGATTTTTCCTTAAGAATATCTTCTCCACAACCACTTGACTAATGAAAATAAAAGTAAACATAAATGATTTTGGGGTGTGCTTCTGTTTTCCTGTTTACGACACTAGTATCCTTTTCTTCCTAAACGGTGTAAATGGTCAATTGAATGCATGGCAAAACGTCTATCCATTTTCTTGCTGTATTTACACGAGGACACTGTATGAATCTATAGTTCATACATGATATTTGTTTAAAGTAACCTTTTCGTAGATTGATTTGCTAGTTATCTTTATCCCGTAAAGTCATCATCGATTGGTATCCAATTATTTGGGCATGCGTGGCCGAGTGGTTCAGGTCGTTGACTTCAAACCACTTGCCCCTCACCGCTGTTGGTTCGAATCCTGACAGGGACTTTGGATTCTTTCATGTGAGGAAGCTATCCAGCTAGCTTACGGAACGTCGATGGTTCTACTCAGGTGCCCGTTTGTGCCTGAAATAATGCACGGAAGGGTACCTGAGGTCTTCCTCCACCTGTAAAGCTGGAACGACGCGATATGACCTATACTGTGTCAATGTAACGTTAAACCAAAAAACAAAAAACAAACAAATATAAGCTTGAAATAAGCCAATGCTTTATGACGTCTTTGTTTTAGTCAATTTTACCTAGAGTCAAATTCAATGTCACTTTCTATCGACTGTCACACGCAAATTGTAAATGATATATGACATAATGCGATTAGTAATGTTGTATTATGCCCTAGTCTGTCGATCTAGTTAACCTTTTTCGCCAAAATATTACTTTTGGCTTTTAAACTATAAACTTACTCACACTGTATTAAAAAGTTTACTTTCTGTTATCGCAAGAACAACACGAATCAAAATATAAAGGTTCCAAGGAAGTACAGTGACTGAACGTAACATTTGCTTGTTATCGCAAGACAGGGTACACATTGAATTGTATGAGCTCGCAAGACAGGATGCCGTGATTTCGTCTATCTACGATATTTCTTGGGGGCTCACAGAAACCTCGATGTTTGCGGAGGTCATGTGACAGGTGGTATTCGTTGTCTTCTCTTATCATCTTTTTATCCACACTAAGTTTATTTTTCTAGTTTTCGGGTAGAGTTATCGGTTATTATAATTGCTTAAGTGTAACCTTGCAATGTACGGTATCAAACATATGTTAGAGTTAATACACGTTATGAAACATATTGCTATTTTACGAAACCGATACATCGCAGGGATTTATCTTAATCTGATTTCTATTTACATTTATATTATAGATTTTATAAAAAAAATCCGCCGATGATGACCCATTTGAAGTTCAACATTATAATGTTTGCAACAAGGACATCGACAGAATCATTTTTAAACGATGGCCATCTCTAAGACCAAATCCTTTGTGCAGTGTACATCCCTCGGATTTTTACAACAAATGAAATGTACAAATTCATGGAAATGTTAAACGGTTTTAATTCTTTTTTGTTTGTTTTTGTATTCAACATCAAAATCAGAGATACCTCAAAATAGATGTATCTTGTAAAAAATAACAAACCAATTACATGGATGTGGATTTGTCTGACTTCCCACTTGTTTCAGAAGTGTAACTGCACACGTTTTATTCCTATATACGTAAGTCCTCGTACAATCCAGTATTGATCTCATTGAATTGTAAAGTTGTATCGAACTGAAATCAAACTGAAATTTATCCACTGATTCTAGATTCGAATCGATTCAAAATTACAAATTAATGTCTCGGCATGGTATTTTGGTGTAATTTTTTATCAACCGGAAGATCTGTGATTTTTTTATAAACTTGAATTTGTACTAAACTTTCCTAAGAATTATAAGTATACTGTAAAATGTTCATAAAATTATTCTGTAATCATTATAATTTATTAAATTTTCAGATTTATAATTCCAGCCAGCAATAAATCAGTTATTTCACTAAAAGAAATAACGTATTTTTCCTATTAAATCTTATTATTTCTAAATATTCAAGTGTGACTGTAAAATGTTTTCGAAGTATTTCTTTGATATGTTACTGCTGCATCTAACACTAGAATCTGCTGTTTCTTTAAGTGTATACCGCTGCAGAAACTTTCCTCAACATCTTGCAACAAAGAAAATATGTTAAAAGTGCAAAAGACAGCATCCTCTGAACTATCTGTTCAGATGTGCTAGATTATGCTATACTAGACAATGGAATAAATGCATCCAAGAATTGCTTAAGTTGATATGTTAAGCACAGTGACTTAGTCATATTTTGTTTGTGATAAAGCTACATCTTAAGGTTAAACTGGCTTCGAACGATAACTATAATGGGATATTCCTGGAACATTGACGATATACTTAACTTACTTGCCTCATTATCTAAGCAGTAAATACCAATTACGTTGTGTGGCAAACTATTAACGCCACATGATATTAGAATAAGCATATGTGACACATTACCGTCACACTCAATCTCCTATATCAATGGTCACGTATAATTTGCCCCGCTAAAGGATCTAACCAGCGACCGCTTGATTGAAAGGTTGATCCACATTACAACAAGTATGTGTTTACATTTGACTGGGACATCATAACACTTCACCACTTCACAACTGAACATGTATGTGCTATATATGTTGTACTGACATATTTAAAAATCTTACCAGTTTACCGTCATTTTCGGATGGCAATAGAAACTTATTTTTTAAGAAGTCTCATTAAAGCATCTAAAAAAAAATCAACGTTTCAAAAGTTAAAACATTTGCAGTTTTTACATGATACATTCTCCCAGACATGTTTTACTACAAATGTTAATTTTGGAAACAATTTACCTTTGATCATTTACATCATCGACTGCAATGTCAAACATCTGGAAATAAAGTGATCAAAGTGTTGTCGCCTCCAATATGTGTGCGTCAAGCTTAATTCTTCACATGTTAAGTTGATTAATCCTCTGTGTCATGTAGTTATCAGTAGCAAACTATCGCAAATTAACGAACTGTAGCCTCCATTTGCTTACATTTATCACGGTATCGTATGTATACGGACAAAATGTGTGGGGAAAACTTGTATAAACGAGTTTCATTTAGACACTTTTGTAGAAGATAAACATTAATAAAACACTCTGATGTAAATTTCTTGAAGTTATGTTTATAATCAACGGCATGGTATTGCCTTATGGTGTGCAGAGAAACACAATTGATCGAATGTGAATTGTTTCAATTGAGGGCAGTGTTTGACATGAAAAGGTTGGTTTGCATCATATTTCTCTTCAATTGCTTTTGGAAGTTAATTACAATATATATGAACAGATCCAAGTGCGTTGGAACCCATGTTTCACATTCGTTGAACAACAGTGCGGGAACCATTCACGACATTGCTTTTGAAACTTATATGTCTGCAACCAATCCCTATTAATTTTGTCAATTGTTATTCGCCTTCTTAGACGCAATTAGTTTAAACGTTTTTCAAACATTTTCGCACACACACAATTTACATACAATGATTACTAATATAATATACAGTGATGACATAGGATCAGATCCGAAAGCATGTCATGCTTATAAAGGTCTTTTCCTAACATAAAATCATTACTGTAAATGCAGTGGTATAAATCATGTTCGAAATATTATAACATGAGTTTTTATGGATAATAAATGAAGAAAGACGACGAAGGAAAGAGTGTCGAATCAGAGTAGAGAATTATTTTTTTTTAAATTAAGCTAGATAAGTTAATGTGCTATAGCATATACCAAGTTTCAACATGATAATGTTGATACTATGACAAATAAAATGATAAGTAAAATGACAGAGATAAAATAACATATAGAGATTGTTAGTCAGGTGAAATAAATTCATAACAACCTAAATATATATTGCAGTAGAAATGGCGCAAATATACTGTATGATAGAAAATATATTATAAATGGTATTCGGTATGTAAATGCAATTAGCAGAAGAGTTTACAAAAGGACTACGAAAATCGTTTTCTATCTCGGATATATATTTGAACTGCCTGAAATGTCGGATGTTTATGTCGTCACTTAAATATGTGTCACCTCTCCGTAGAGTGGGGAGAGTAACATTACAATAAGGCGAAAGAAGAAGAGGAAGTTTGCAAACTAATTACCGAAAATCTATACCAGACCTTTTAAAATTGATTAAGTTGGGATACTGTTTTCAATGTCCCAGTAGTAGACGGATTTGCACATGAGTTGTTATTTTTTGATCAATTTTCATTTTATTGACCATACATTTTTACCATTAATATCTTCTCTGATGCCAGTAGCGTAGCGTGTGGGCCTTATATTTTAAACTGGTCCGAGTATGAAAATAAACCACTGAGAGTTCAACATGGCGAGAGCTGTCTGATATACATCTTGCTCTACAAAACTTCGTATTTATTTCTGGTCAATCCATCCGATAGTGCACCGACAATCAAAAATGCTTTAAAGTCATTTAAGGATGGAGTATGAAACCAAAGTTACATTCCTTCGTTGTTTACATTTTTTTGTATTGCAAAGGATAATTGTAAAGTTTAAATAATAAATTCTTTGTTCTTGATTCCGGGAACAGAGCATGTCGATGCATTTTCAGTTGATTAGTCAGGCCCTTGTTACGTTTGTGCTTGAAGCTTTCAATCATTTGGTGCTTTCCAAAGCACGGGGAATTTTATTTGTACCTCGTTGGCCATCAGCGCCGTTCTTGCCAATGTTGTATGGTAAAACAGTATCCACAAAATATACATTCTTGATATTTTTTGTTTTACCACAAGACAATATATTTTTGCACACTATTTGAACAGATTTGGATCTGAAAGATTTAACAGTAAAATTGTTGCTATATGTTTATATTGTTCTGTTTAAATATTGGAATAATAATTGGTTGGATAATTTATGAGAAATCATATCTTTTAACCGCTCTTAAATTGTCATATTATTATGTCTTATACATGTATAGCGATTTTTCAAAACCATATAACGAGATTCATTTAATTAGAAATTGTGTGATACGCCAGTCGATGGACAAGTGCCGATTGACGAGAGTTATTATATTGAAAAATGTCAGGTACATCAGCCGATGGGCAGTGGTAAGTGCCAATTGGCGAGAGTTATTAAATTAGCAAGAATTTGTTACAGAGTTACCAACGTCCCCCGCCTCAGGGAAGTTTTAATTGAAGCATAACACCTGTGTCAAAAGATTGAGGTATGGACTTTCAGTCCAAAATTATGATTAAGGCTAGATCTGCAAATGCAACAATAAATTTATAAAAGAAATAAAATGAAACACGGCATTAAAAAACTATCATGTCAAGCTTTGACCTTTAAGTGTGACCTTAACCTTGGAGAAAGGGGTGCAGGTGTTATGCATGACATATCGTCTTATTATTGTAACTTTTTGTGCAAAGTATTTTCAAAATCCCTTGAACTATGAAGAAGTTCTAGATCGGACACAAAATATAACCTATAACTACGAAAGACCGATGGGGACATTTCAACTCATGAATTCCCGAAAACAGCTTTATGAATTGTCGATTTCAACTTCACGAATTCACGATTTCAACTGCATGAATTCATGATTTCAACTCACGAATTCACGATTTCAACTTCATGAATTCACGATTTCAACTTCACGAATTCAAGTTCGTGAATTCACGATTTCAACTTTGTGAATTCACGATTTCAACTTCAAGAATGGACGATTTCAACTTCACGAATTCAAGATTTCAACTTCACGAATTCAAGATTTCAACTTCATGAAGTTGAAATCGTGAATTCATGAAGTTGAAATCGTGAATTCGTGAAGTTGAAATCGTGAATTCACGAAGCTGAATTTGTTAATTCACGAAGTTGAATTCACGAAGTTAAAATCGTGAATTCATAATGTTGAAATCGTGAATTCGTGAAGTTGAAATCGTGAACTCATGAAGTTGAAATCGTGAATTCATGAAGTTGAAATCGTGAATTCGTGAAGTTGAAATCGTGAATTCACGAAGTTGAATTCGTGAAGTTGAAAGCGTGAATTCATGAAGTTGAAATCGCGAATTCGCGAAGTTGAAATCATGAATTCATGAAGTTGAAATCGTGAATTCGCGAAGTTGAAGTCGTGAATTCTCGAAGCTGAATCATGAATTCATGAATTCCGTATGTTGAAAACGGGAATTCATGAAGTTTATTTTGTGAATTCATGAAGATGAAATGGGGAATTGATAAAGTTGAAATGGCCCTACCGGTCTTTCGTATATAACAGACTATGTTATTTTTTTCGAAGTGTGACCTTGAAGGTAGGGACCCATGTTTTGGCCTAACATATCGTCTTATTATTGTGATTATTTGTGAATGATATTTTTGAAATCATTTGATCTAGGAAGAAGTTATGGACGGGACACAAAATATACCATATAACAGACTCTGTTAACCTTTGACCTCTAAGTGTGACCTTGACCTTGAAGGAAGGGGTACAGGTGTTGCACTTGATATATCGTCTTATTATTGTGACTATTGTGCCAAGTGATTTCAAAATTCCTTGAACTATGAAGAAGTTCTAGATCGGACACAAAATATACCCTGTAACAGACAATGTAAATGTTTTACCTCTAAGTGTGACCTTGACCTTGGATATAGGAACGCAGATGTTGCACATGACACATTGTCTACTATAGGGACATTTTGCGCCAATTATTTTTAAAACCCTTTTATCTATGAAAAAGTTATGGACCGGAAACAAAATATACCCTATAACAGACTTTGTTAATCTTTGACCTCTTAGTGTGACATTGACCTTGGAGGTAGGTGACCGTTTGTTGCGCATGACACATTGTCTTATTATTGTGAACAATTGTGGCAAGTATTTACAAATTCCCTTTAAAGATAGGAAATTTATGGACCGGACACGACATACACCCTCAAATAGACAATGTTGACTTTGAATGTGCAAATGGGATCTTGAACCTGGAGGTAGGGGGCTGGTTGTTGCGCATGATACATTGATTTTTTATAGCAAATATTTGTGGCAAGTTATTTTAAATTCCTTTGATAAATGACAAAGTTATGGACCGGACACAAAAGTGTGACAGACGGATGGACAGACGAACGGAAAGATCGACGTTCTGCCGATGAAGAGTTTGAAAACAATCTGGTGTACCTCTCTTTGTTTTTTAGTGCTTACACTTAGTATTGAATTCCATGGAAAATTTCTTAGGGGACCTTTAACATTAGATTACGGTATAATCACTAAACCAGAAATACTTCCGAATTAATTGTAATGCCTGTAACTGTGATAAGTTTCGTCCATGTGTTTAAAATACTAAAGAGAGTAGCTCTATAAATTTTCAAAAGGAAATCCTGTATTTCCGAAACAATTAACAAAGGCGTGGACGGTAACTTGCACTTTCCAGTACCGTCCATGAACAGGCTCAATCAAACCGAGTCTGCAACATTTCAATTTTGCCGTGTTGGGCTTTCTTAAGGGATTCTGTATTTATCTATTTTAATACACTAACTCATAAATCTTCGTATTACGAGTATCACCCACCTTTTCTCCAGAACATACATATGAAAAACAAGTTAGATCAACAAGGAATGGTAGCATTCAATGAACGCAACAACCACGCGACCAAGCAAACAAGGCCACAGCTAAGTTCTCAAAGGAAAATTTACTTTCAGGCTTTCAAGTGGAAAATAACCAAAAAAAAAGAGAGAGCAAATAAATGAAAGTAGGTACGAGGTAGTCGGGAAATGATGCCTAACTTTCAAGTGTTTTTATTTACAAAACTATCAACAATGAGTATTTCATGATAGAACAAGCTGTTAGGTGTAAAATCCCTGGTTAAGATATGCATCGCCCTTTTCCAAGTTTGTATATAGTCTAGCAGTTGGAAACGTTTTAAAATATACTAGTAGTTTATGAAATGGTTGTTGTATTAGATGAGGTAAATATCTTACTGAATTATTAAAGTTACTTTTACTTACATGCCCTTCACTTTTGTCTTGCAAGTATCATGATAGTGTTTGTTTGTTGGTTTAAAGAACAACAACTGTATAATGAGTTTTAAGGTTATTTCACTAGTCACGGCAATTACCCTGCTGTGGTAGGTGGAGTGTGTCATCTTCTTATCAAAAAAATCACATTCAATGCGGATGAATATGCAACTTGAAGTGTGTGTATAATAATAAAAATAACACTTCAGATCTATCTAGCAAAGGACATTTTTTTTCTTGTAGAATTTTAGTTATATGCACTAGACACACATACAAATTATTTTGGAATAAAGTTGATGCCTAAATGTCCTATTATGTGGCCTGATTCATTCTCTATTTAACCAGTGTTTTCAGTGCTTTGATCCGAGTTGAAGAGAAAACGATATCGTTTTCTTTGGAATAACATTTTGTGTGCTTACAATACTCAAAGTATTGTTCGTTGTATAAAAGGTATTACGGTGTTTTTTTCTGAACGGGTGCCAGATAAACCAAAGTAACCTTAAAGTTTGAAAACCCATCACACTTTCTGGATAAAAGAAATTTTCTTAACCTTGATATCTTGATATTTCAACCATAACAAAGTTAATACATGATATTTATTAATTACACGAAAGCACCAATATTTACATAGAATATTTATAAAGTTTGTGTATGTCATTTTCCAACTCCGTACGTTTAGCCAAATTCATCATCGTAACGGAGTAAAATAACATGATTGCAACAATATTATGCTTTACGTGTACTGAAATTGTTTTTGAATGATTTTTATTCCAAGAACAAATTAAAAAAAAACAACCCATTAGTTTACTATTTAATTTATGCAATTTTGGTATATTCCAGTTTCGCACTCCGTTGCTGCCGATACACAAACAATTCTCCGTTTCGCTTTTTAGTCATTCCAAGACTCATCACGTGACCGTTAGTTGTAGACCGGACATTCAGATTTGCAAACTGAAAGGCGTTTAAACGCTTTTATCACGAGATTGGAGACAATATATATTTCAAACGAATTGCCAAGCCAAAGAACACATATCAGTGTATCACTGATTATGTTTAAATGTCCCTAACACACAGGTAACAACAAATTATTTGTTCGTGAAAATTATTTTTTTTTGTGACATTCGACGACACTTCATTGGAGCACCTTTAAAAGATCGAGGAAGCCAACGCGACTGCCAATTAAGGAATTTCCGATTGACTTGTGACAGTGACAGAGCAAAGGACGGTTATGTCAAAGATGATTTAAACACACGATTATCAGTTACAACGTGTCTGGGGATCTGATATGAATTATTTGAAATCAAATTGTTTGTTTGTTTGTTTTATTTTACACCTTTTCCCAACAGTATTTCCATCATATAGGCGGGTAGTTTCCTAACCATCGTTCCTGGAGAGTTAGACCAGTACAAGACTACCTTCCTCCGCGCTTAACTTGAAATCAAATATGAAATGCATACTTTTATATTGATATTGATTAATATTATGTAAACATTGAACAATTTTGTTATATAATAAAGAGTTTCTTGGCACCCGTTCCTTGTTTTTGAATTTGATATACGGTAATGCAGTTAACAAATTCTAATGTATTTCTTATACTTTCTTCCGTCGATTAACTTTATAATGAAATAAAAGTAAAAAATTATTCATGTTTGAGCTCAGCGATTTAGGAAATATATATATTATCCTAGGTTAAAATAATCGGAGTTTTACTGTATTGCAAATCATTGAATATGATACGCACGAGTTTTCGTATATAGTAAAAAAAACGTGTGTAGCAATGCAGAAAAAACCTCGGAAGTAATATATAATAAAGTCGGTTAGATGTCTTTAACGTCCGAGGTTTTTTCTGCATTGCTACACACGTTTCTTTTACTATATTGTACACTGAATCCCTCTCATCCCCCGAAAAGTACACACAGACGGCACGTACAAAGTAAAGTTAATCTGTATAATTACAATGATTTTCCTTGGTTCTACATATAATGGCCATTTATCATTATATTTAGTAAGTTGATTATTTTTACGAGTCTTCAATTAATTTTATCGGAACACTTACGGAAAATGACTGGTCTTGAGATTTTGGTTTCTACTACGTCCCCCTCCCACGATGGAAAAGGGTTGCGCAGCCGACTCGCAGCATACTTCCAGGGAAAGTACGTTCATAATTGTGTATTTTCCATGTTGATGTATGTAACAAAGATATGCGATGATTGTCAAAAATACATTTAAGATTACACCGATTTAACGTTGCGATGTTATTGTCCAAAGAACATGATTAAGCGATGTAGATATACGGAAATGCAGATAACAAATTCTCAATTAAAATTAAGGTATTTGCTGTTCTTCCTTCCTTCGATTACCAGTATTATGGGATAGCTTATTCATTTATATATTCGAACACGAGAACGCGAAAATACCAGGACGAAAACACGATATATACAAAACGTGAAAGCATTAAAACGCGAAATCACGATTATGAAGAGGCGAAGACATGATGACGAAATCACGAATATTTTCGTCATCATGTCTTCGCATCTTTATCATCGTACAGTCGGGTTTTCGACTTTTAATTTTCGTCCCTTCGTGTTTCAGATTTCTTCATTTATAGTCGATAGCCTAATAAAACATTATAGCCAAAAGCATATATATTCAATTCTCGATAGATTTAAATAGAAGATTGTAAGATAAAAATATCTTTTTAGAGTTTTTTTATCACTTTTTCCGGAAGTTTTTATCTGGAAGTAATATATATGTTGTATGTAATACACTTGTAATTACATTACACGTTTGGTGATATTAGAAAATGCAGACAAAACAATAGATTTTCAGGCATAATTTTAGAATTTACAATATAATTGCGGACGTATTTTGTATTCTAGTGTGTTCGGTTCTGAGCATTTGTATTTCCCAAATTGTTGGCCCCGGAAAAATAAAACGCATACGTAAAACATGTAGAATTGGATAAATACCGTCCAAGCACAAGGATTTTATGTAGGTGTTTTGTATTAAATATACACCTAAATCTGTTTTAAAATTATTTTTTTTGTTTTAATAGCGTCAACGCACGTTGATTTCGTGTTATAAAGTCTGCAGAGTCCCTCGGGCTCGGGCACCAACCGTTCCTCGGAACTCTGCAGACGTTATAACACGGAAAAACGTGCGTTAACCCTATATTAAAATGTATGCCCGTGAGAGTACAACTGTGTATGGATGAATGAAGTAATGGATGCATTTATACATAATAAAAAAGCACAATAATGAATTTTAATTATATAGTCAGTTTCGCAATGCAATTATTTCTTAAATATTTCTTAACAATTTCTTAAAGTGTTAACGGTAAATTTTAATAACGATGGTTAGTTTATCCTCTTTTACCCTTTGTCAAATAAGGCATTAATCTAGGAAGTATCAAAACATTTATGCTTGAGTAAAGAGCATGATTTCTCAGTTATAACCTAGCGAAATCGTTCAGGGTTTCATCTTTTCTGTCTCAAACACTATTAAAAACACATGCACTTTATCAATTAAACGTCAGTTTGATAACCTTAGTTCAAGCTAGTTACTCAAGAAGTAAATTACATGAAATCCATTTTACTCGTTACAGCGTTTGAGAAGTACAAATGTATTACTTGATCTAGATCATTTGTTTCATTTGACTTACAAAACAAGATGATTTTACCTGAAGTTCATCACTTTGATTCATTGATAATTATCACACGAGAGCTTTTCTAAAACGAATATTAAAGATATCATATGACACAGAGATGAGGGAATTATTTTTTAATTGTAACTTTGTTTTCTGATTTCACATACAAACATTATCACATATCTTGAAATTCACAAATACATACAATAGTATATTAATTCATATAAGTTCACAAAGACTTTACATATAATATTTTCTAAATTCATATAAACAAGCCATTTCACATTTTCAGAAACTAATTTATAGGGACAAATATTTGAGCTGCTTTTTTCTGTTTTAACAAAAAGACATATAGTAATGTTGTGTTTTTTTTGTGTTTTTTTTTTTGAGTTCGTATAATTAAGAAAAACACATTAATTTTCCTGTTAACAAACCATTTTCTGAAATTGTTATAATCCAAGTCTAAGTTCATATGAATATTCAATATCATATTTTCTGAATATATAGATAATTTAAAATGTTCTGACACCTTTTTACAAATTCACAAGTATATACAATATATTAGAATCATATATAAAAATTCTTAGTCATTAAAAAAATATATTAAACAAATCTAAAGTTGATATTTGGATATATATCTATTTCTTATACAAAACTAAAAATACAAACATGGCTAGAGAGAATATTACATCCATTTACTGGAAAAAAACCCCAAAAAACAACAATAATATGTCTTCTGAACAGTCATGAATAATATCTTTGTTAAAATTATTGAAGTATATATACCTTGTTGATTTGCCTGTTATTCAAGATTGATTTTTTTATACTAAAGAGTTATCTAGAACATGGAAAAAAAACATGCATTTAGGGATTTATTTAAATCTTAAAATTATCTAAGAAATAAGGAAAGTATAGGTTCAAGAGTGTCAGACGAATGATTTCTATATAGCTTGTTGAACAAACAAACAAAAAACATTTAAAAGATGGAGCAAACCATGATTCAGACAAAAATCAAGCAAACCATGATTTAAACAAAAATCACACTATTTAGTTATACATTAAGTTAAAGCATATATAAAGTAAACAATGTACTACCTGTCCTGTGTCGGTGTAAGTGATGCTAGTGGGGCCCAAATTATATTAAACATATTTAGATTAAAAGTTTGGACAGCGACCAAATGTTCTGCATTAAAGAAGGAAAATAATTGTTTTTTAAAAGTGGAAAAATCAGGTACTGTCATTTTCATCTTAGTCTGATATATATATATAGTATTTAGCAAGTATGAATAACTGGTTTATCACAGATTTGTTTTATTACCAAGCATGATATCAAGACCAATTAGAATTTACCGCAGGGGAGCATTGGTTCAGCCATGTCTTTAAATTTTGCCAAAATGTATTAACAATTAATTACAGTCAAAAAGCAGGTGGGGTATAGTTTCACTTGCTGTGTGACAAAAAGTACCCATGTCATCTTGTCGTAAACCCATTTTAAGCAAAAGTTGATCAGTGTCAATATTCTGTTATTTATCCTAGTATATTGAAACCATTGTAATATTTTTTCCAGTCTAGATTATTGGTGTTAAGATCTCTTAACCATTTTGATTTAGAAACAATATTAGTTGATTTATATACAAGTGTATCATAGAATATTCTTCAACACTTTGCTGATATAAATATCATCTTAATAAATAAAGGCTGTAATGGATTACTTCCTTTATTGAATTATGGGAAATTCTTAAGGAATCTAAATATGATCTAAAAGACTTAGAGTGTATGATATTATTATATTGTAAAAAGTGTGTGGTAAAGAAATATTTGTTTTGAAATTTCTGTAGGGTATAAAAGCTGCCATATTCATTACAAATTCATTTATAAATATTATTTCTCTGTTAAGGTAAGATTTCTTAATAAAAGATTTTCCACTTATCTTAAACTTATGATTGTACCAAACAGGTAGAAATAAAATTCATTCCATGACTTTATATTTAAAGATTCCATATAGGAAACATAACCAGACCAAACCTCTTTCCAGAAAATATTTTTAATGTCCTTTATCTTATATTTCACAAAATCAGAACCAAGTTTATCATATGATTTAATAAAAGGACATGTTGCTTTAACTTAAGATAAGTATTTACCTTTACTTTTATAAAGTCTCCTCAGTCATGTTTAAGTTTAAGATCTACCATTCCTATCCCCCATCTTCATATTTTTGAGTTATTACACTTCTTTTATTTTATAAGGATTATTGTTCCATAAAAATTTATAAAATAAGTTTTGTATCTCTTTAATCAAATTTTCTGTAGGGCTAGGAAGACCCATTATCTAAGGGCTTAATTTTGGACTGTATTTCCCCCCAATGGTGTAAGAATTCGTTTTGACCAACTGGAAAACAAAATTTTGATTTCTTCAATTTTTGAATTATATTCAACTTTAATAATTTCATCCAAATTCAGTGAAAATATTACCCCTTAGAGTTTAAAAGATTTTCTTTCCCATTTTAAATTAAGTTGTGGACATAGTTCCATGTTAATATTTTTCCTACATCTAACCTAAACTGCATAAATTTTGTATTTTTCTTTCAATATTGACATGCAGACCAGATATTTTAGCATAGAATTTTAAAACATTTATAGAGGTACTTAAATACAATTCTGAACCATTAAAAATTTATGTAGTATCATCTGCATACTGTGATATTAGGAAATCCTTACAATTTATCTTAGCACCTTCAATATCTTTATTTTGTTTGATTAGCATTAACAGAATTTCTGCGCAGAGAATAAATAAATACAGTGGTAGGGGATCACCTTATCTACAGCCTCTATGAATTAAAAACAAATCAGACGAATGACCATTTACAGTGACACAAGACTAAATGTTGTTGAAGAAATTGTTTATCCAAGACTTTGACATAGATTGCCATGAAAAAGAAGCAAAAGCAGTGGCAATATCAATCAGTAAAAACTTTGCTGGACGCCCATTACGTTCAGTAGAATTCATTAAATGATATATTAATCTATCACTTTCCCCAAGGAACCGACCTGGAATAAATCCTGTTAGATATTCTCTCATTAAATAACTTAAATAGGTTTTATTCTGTTGCTATTGCAGCAAAATCCATTTGATAGGTAACATTTAAAAGTGATATAGGTCTCCAATTGTTCCTTTTGGAATACAGGTGATCACACCTTGTGGACATTCATAATTCACTCTTTGTAAAAGCTGCATTTATTGACCGGGTTACAAATTGACCAAGTATTGACCAAAATACTTTATAAAAGGCGGTATTAAACACATAATTGCCTGGTGCTGAATAATTTGACATTTTCTTTATACTAAGCATTAATTCATTAGTATTCTAAATTTCATTCCAGAGATAATATTTCATTTTCTGATAATTTCATTTTTACCTTATGATGAATGATATTTTCAAGATCGATATCTTCAGTCTCTTTATGAGCAGATAAATTGTTGTAATGATTTTCAGTTTCTCTCTAAATTTCATCTATTGAATCCATCAATTTTGAAGTAAAAGTTCTGTTTCCTAAGTTTCAAAAA
Organism: Ruditapes philippinarum; assembly: GCF_026571515.1. Lineage (NCBI taxonomy): Eukaryota > Metazoa > Mollusca > Bivalvia > Venerida > Veneridae > Ruditapes > Ruditapes philippinarum. The sequence goes on along the minus strand of NW_026854847.1, from coordinate 30,534 downwards.
TATTGATTAGGTTTATCACCTTCTAGAATCCATTTTGCTCTTGATATTATTAGTGATCCTGCTAATTTCTTTTGTCTTATTTCAAAAAGTTCTTTCTTTTTTTTTCTAGCAAGCATAAATCACTTGAATTTTGAGTGTTGAAATGTCTTTTTCAATTTTTCTCTTTGGTCTTTAGATTTTTTTGAAGAATATGTTATGGTTTTGCCCCGTTTTCAATCAGTTATGTTTCAAAAATAATTGATAACCTATATTCAAAAAAAATATCTGTATCGCTTATAAGATCTTGGTTTAAATAAGATGTTTGAAACTCTGAAGTATACTGGCTTCTTACACATTTAATAAGGTTTTTTATTTCAGAAACATATTGATTATCTTTAAGAAGAGAGTAATTTAAATTCCAGTAAGTATTTCCTTATTTAAATTTCACAATATCTAGAACAAAAACTATACGTGAATGATCAGTCCTATAACCAGGATGGATGTCTGTGCTTCGTCTGAGCTACAGGAAGTAATTATTCAATAACGATACCTAAAATGCATCAACTTATTCCATACTGGATAGTATACGCCACTTCTCTACTCCAATTCATATACATGTGTGCGTGTAGACTAGTCTGCTGCGTGAATGCCTAGATACGTCATAGAAATTTGCGATAACGTAAAAACTTTTACACATGATTTTTCTATATATAGACAAAAATCTCTCTCTATATATATATACTTGTGTTTCGGCCATATGTCATAAAATTATAGCCAATTAACTTAAGGTATTTCAGTGTATTTGTGTTGTTATAAATGTAAACAAAAGCACGTGATATCTGTCAAAGTTTACTTAGCTTTACTATGGTCGTTGAAGTTCTGTACGCGTGATAAATGAGCGTGATATATCTGAATGAATTCCTAATCTTATTTTCTTACCATTGTGTAGCAAAGCTATGATTTTTTCTTCATCGGACCAGACGTTCTTTGATCCGTCTGAAGCCAAAGCGTGAGATGAGGGAATTCTGAATGATCATAATAGACTGATTACTTTAACAAACACAGCACTTAATATGTGAAAAAAGAGCAGCACTTATTTAAAACTAGAAAATGCATCTGAAGCTATCCAATATTGTTAAACTAATAGTTTATGAAGATTTAAATATACATTGCATATGAGATAAATATGTAAATTAAACACAAACTGCATCACCCATCTCGAAGAAACTGCCTTATGGACATTACAAAGAAGGAGTACTAGATCATGTTATAAATAATAGTTAATCGGTGATTCATTCAGTTTGCCATTCCGGCAAAAGACATTTGTATAAGGAGTTAGTGTCTACTGTTTTTTAAACACTAATAGTATGTTTTATATTGACATATAAAAATTACAAAAAAAACTAATAGTTTTGCAGTAAAAAAAAACAGGTTATCATTGAACTACAAGCAATACATTAGTACGGAAAAGAATCCGTATGATTGGCACTGACATATTCCTCAGCCGGAGAAAAAAGTTTCACTAAAAATTTTCACAAAAAATGTCTAAAATGGCACATTCAATAAGATTAATCGATACAAAACAATCATTCAAGAAAAGAAATGTTCATGAAAAGTATATACAAATAAAAAAAAACACACAAAAAATACAACAATTTATTAAACAAATATGGCATGTTAAACGTTGCAATATTCAATAAATTAATTTTTTGTTCTATATCCAAAATTTATATTGTATAACTCTAATTTTTATATTCTATACCATACTATTTATTCGATCCTGCTGAATATTTGTTCATCATAAAATATATTTGTGTGCGATATTTTTATATGTATGTTCTATATTGGAAATATATATTGTATTATATAGATCTACTAAAAAATATTTATTAGATAATTTGAATTATGGGATAGAACACTTAGCATACTAAGCCCAGCCTATAAAGTAAGCATGAATGTCTGATAAAGCGTTATCATCCTGTTTAAACTAAACTATAGTGTAGTGGAAATGATAAGCGTCTTGTAAATAGTGCATATGCTTAATCCTCCTTATAAATGTATATGTAAAAATGGAAATAGATTTTAAAGTCTTCAGGACATGCATTCGTATAAATAGAGGATATTGAATGAGTGTAGGTTTAATACTAAATTTATTGAACTCAATGAATGAAACAATATAATGCGAGCCTCTATTGACGCGCTAACATTTGCGCACGTTTATACATAACGCAAAAGACGTCGCGTCAAAGTGTTATTACACTAGTTTGTGCACGTGCACTTGTTCAGTGGGCTAACAACTAGTTCTCGGCCCCGGGCCGCAGACTCATAAAAGGTCACGTGACACTCATAATCAGTTGAAATCAGTTGAAATCATAGGCGATTTTGTTACTATATGGCTTTATTACACGCCCGCACCGCGGTTTATGTAATATTTATACACTTGTTACTATATATAGTACAAACACAGTTATTTTACTACTGAAATTTAAAGAAATAGTACAAGAAATTCATTCCGATAAAAAAAACCAAAGAAAATAAAACTTGCTTCTAGATTCTAGTGTACTTTGTACTCACAAAAAGTGAACATCTCAGGAATTTCAACGAAAGAAATATCAAATTTTGTTTTTAAATTCTACTTTTAGATTTACCAAGTGTATTAAAGACAATTATACACGTCATAGTTGTACCAGAAGGTGATAATCGGTCCGAAAAATGAATAATGGCCCCGAGGGCATTATTCATTTCAGGCCCTACTCTGTCGTGTATTACTTTCTTAATAATGGTTTTTCATATGCCTAATAATTTAACCACAATATGAACCTATGTGAGGATATCATGTTAGATGAATTTACATAAAAATACACGTAACATAAATCGGAAAATATCCCCTATATGAAACGAAAAATACCAACCAGTAACAATACTAACTGAAAATATAATGCCGTTAATGATTATAAATGAGCTCTTGTAATAAAGCAAACTTCCGTTCTTTCCATCTGTAACTTGATTGCTGGAAAATCGCACATGTAATAAACTATTATATGTCTTATATATATAAATATAAGTTTGGTGCATGAAAATGTATCATACATACGAGAAAAAAAGAATAATACAACTAAGAATATAATTGTCATTATTTAAAAAACATATAACGCATAACCCATTTTGAACGGGACTGTTAAATTAAAAAAAATCACGATAAGACTACTACGAAGAATAGTAGAATGACTCTTACAATTGTAAACCAAGAACATAATAATTACACTGGCCATAGCTTCCGCAGAAGCGGTGGGTCCATCGAAACCGCCATGGAAATTTCGTCACAGAAGCGATGAATAAAATATGGCCGTTTGCTTTTGTCGATAAGTTTATGACTAAATTTTACTTTATGTTTTAATGTTTTACTGGAAACACCTAGTGAGACTGGAGCCAACATGTGTACTTTTCCAACCTATTATACACGTACACGTTGCAATTTATTGCCAATGGTGCAATCACTTCTGTACAGTTTGACGAGGGGACGCCACTTTTGCCTAATTTTGGTAAAAACACGTACACATGTGTGCAAAGCGACCCTTAAATATATGCAAACATTACATGGTATGTATGATAAATGCACAAAACAACCATATTTTGAAATTTTTTGAAAATTGTTATTGCCTTTTTTATAGAAGAATTGACAAACATTGTTTACAACGCAGACGGCGGCCGATTTGATTGCAATGCAGTGCGTTTGTCCCGATACAATAATTGTCTATTATGAGGGTTTACTTGACATAACTCATTTTTCAATAGAGTACAACACGTGTTTCTTTAGTTTAATTAAAATAATATGATTATCTATGGAAATAGATGTTTGAGTTGCGCTTCCATTTTCCTTTCATTGTAATTCCTTTGACTGGGACTTAAAAAGACATTGAGTTCGAGGTTTAACAACAAACATATAAAAGACATTCCCGTAAAGATTACCTGTTACAGAACCTGCTTCTTAAATATGAAAAACAATTTTTAATGTCACTGTGTTATATTACCATCCTGAGAACACCAATTCATAATTGTATCATAGTTTGGGGACCTTTCTGTTGAAAATGTGTCAGAGTTCAGTCATATGCGTATACAGTCATAGTGCGTTAACTGGAGTGCAGTTTTACCGGCAGCCAGTGTAAGATTCTTATAATATATAATCATATTGTTTAAAGCACTAAAAGAAAGCGTTTCTCTAATGTCAACGTAAGAAAAGAGTTGTTCTTTCTGCCTCTCCCTTATTTTTCTTTTTTTCAATTTCTCAATCACCCTTTCTTAGTCATTTATTTCAATCAAAGACTGTGCCGTGGCTACCTTAGCCTTTTCTCTTTTTCCATTATCCCTTTCTATGTTTTAGACAGTTTCTCGACTTACTATTGACACAATTTCTTATTGCTCGAATTTCGTGACGTTCCAACGGCATAAATTTTAACGCAATTTTTTCTTTTTGAAGTGACATGTAAATTGTGATTGCAAAGATAAATCTGGTTTAAATGAAGTCATTTTTCTGACAACGTCAAATATGGCTCATGACGTTTCGTATTTTGAAATATAATTGTGTCATATTGGAAAATATACGCTTCATAAAGCGCCTATTGTCAGCGCAAATTTATGCACAGCACAGGGTGTGTGCTCCATGGTTTTTTAATTCGCTGTTAACGTACAATCTATTTGCGTTATCAAATTAGATATGGTATAGTTTCTTATTAATTGTGATATATAACAATAAGTGAAAGTTTGAAAATTCTTCAATTGACAGCCCAGGTCCGGTTTATATTTGATCATTCCTCGTATGTCCTGAAGACATAAAAATCTATTTCCATTTTTAGATATACATATATATTTATAAGGATAATTAAGCATATGCACTATTTATAAGTGAAATTCACAGGGAGGCTGACCAATTCCACTACACTATAGTCTATCAGGATGATAACGCTTTATCAGAAATTCGTGCATACCTTATATGCGGGGCTTAATATGCTAAGTGTTCTATCCTATGATTCAAGTTATCGAATAAATATTTTTCAGTACTGTGTCTAATAAATATTTTAAATCATACAATATCTTTTTTCAAATATAGAACATACATATAGAAAATTATTGCACACAAATATTTTTTGATGAACAAATATGTTTAGTAGGATATAATAAATATTATGGTATAGCATATAAAATTAGAGTTATACAATAAAAATATTGGATATAGACCAAAAATTAAATTTATTGAATATTGCAACGTTTAACATGCCATAAACAATAAGGCACAATATGTATATCAAAATAAATAAATTTGCATATCATTATACACGATTTGCTCGCGATATAGCTATTGTAACAATAGAATAACATGTTTGTTTAATGTGTAATTGTGATCTTATACTTGAGCCAAAACAAAACTTGACATACTGATCATCAAGCAAGAACAAATTCATTGTCTAATATATTTTATGACCATTTTATATTAAAATTCAACACAATTAAATTACGTAGTGTGCACATAAGCTCAGAATATAAAACTGTCCTGTGATTTTTGGAATGCGACCTATTCGGTCGAATAAAGAATACTAAGGCATGTCACAACAAATACGGATGAATCAGTTTATTAGAAAAGTTGTCTTATAATTATACCATCTTTTGACAAAACATAGTCAATTTTAAGTTTATTTATCATACATATTTTAGTAGCCCTAGCGATCCTTTTATGCTAATTGTAATGAAATAATTAAAAAATTATTTAAAAGGAAAATATTTAGAAGTGATAAACAAAGAAATTTGTACATTGATAACGACACTTCCAATCAACGTTAGTCAACAGAAAAAAACACTAAACACTTTTTTAGTTATGCAGTAGAAATATGGATATTATTATTGCAATATGGGTTATTAATCGCACATAATGTTAATTATTACTTGAATCTTGAATCGTTGGACTTTTTTTTAAATCGTAGTAAATATTATACAAGTTTGATATGCTTCAAATATGTTAGGAGGCAAGGAGCTTTAAACGTATTATAGATTAAGGAACAACTTGAAGAAAAATATGAAATCATACAATGGACAACCGACCATTAAAACTATTTCATAAAATGATTCTTTAATAAACAACAACAAAAACTTTCTTACAAAATCTACGACAGCCATTTCACTTGAAAAATATCTACAGTACTTACATATATCATTGTTTGAAAGATATTCTTATTTTTACATCAATAATGAATCAACAAATGAAGAGCAACCTCTACCAGAACAAATACAAACAAACCAAATATAATAACAATATTATAGCACACGATATATATTTGACAAATACATGATCATAAAGCATATTATGAAATGTAAAATCGCAGAATCTATAATGAAAAATTGTATTATATTATATTCATATATAATTTAATGTATGTTTTGTTGTTTTTTCTCCTTCTTTTTATAAAAGAATAAGTTTTTTATAGTACACTGAAATATACATTTATTGAAACAGACATCGTAAAGTGTACTCACACTTTATCTGCATTTAGTTGTCTAACGCTTTTTAAAAAAAGTAGAAAAAGAAGACAAGCAAAATAACAATATACATGTGTAATAAATCGCCGTTAACCGATGACGCCATAAACATGTGTTGTTTGTCTGAGGACAACATTATTTTATATTGAAGAGTGTTTTTATAGAAAAATCTTGACGAGTTTAATACAGATGTACAAATTCATATTCCAAAATTCCACATGTAAAACAATGCACCATGCAATTATTTGGTTTAAAACAAATTTGAAATCATACATACAATGGACAAATCACCATTGAAATTACTTCATAAAATGATGATTGGAAACAAATTGTGTAGTAACACATATTAAGAAATTATATCTACATTTTCAGGTTTACGTGACATGCATGTAAAATACTGATAGTAACATATATCATTGGATCTATCGTATTTGTAATTTTACATCAACAATGAATCAACAAATCAAGAGAAACCACTCAATAACAAATACAACTATATACAAATAACACGTGACATAATGTGACAAAAACATGAAGCATATAATGAAATGTAAAATAACATAATGTAAAATGAAATATTGTTTGAAATTTAATATATCAATCAATGTCTTTTTCTGAAAGAATAAATAAATGCAAATGTTTTAATCTTACATTGAAAACATTTCTAGTACATTTAAAATAGATGAAGAAGAATGTACTAATAACACAAAACTTAAAAGCACATTTAGTAGCCTGGACCTTATTAAGTAAAAAGCAACAAGAAGAAAAATAACAATGTAACAATATCTCCGTTTACCGCTGATTTCATAAACAGGCATTGCTAGTCTATAGACGATTCATGAACTTTAGCATTCACAAACACATTTTTATTTTAACAACCCTCCCCCACCCTCTAACCCCCCCCCCCCAAAAAAAAAACAATAGAAAGGCTAATTTTATTTTTACTGATATAAAGGGAAAGGATCATAAATCTTTAAAATGAAACTGTTTTTGATACATTAATTAATGTTTAATGAACTATAAAGCTGTTCATTATATATTACCAGTAGTAAAAAAGCTAAAATGTAACATGCGGAAAAAAGGGGATATATACGAATTTTTTTCTTTGCTAATTAATTGCTCTGTTGAAGAATAAAAGACAAACAAGTCGATTTTATGACGGGTCAAACGAGTGCATTTAAGAATTGTCAAGGGTCAAGACCCGAGGTCTTGGGTTAAACGAACACCCTGGTGCCACTCAATGTACCGAACTTTCATGTAGAAAGTAGAAAAATGCGCATACGTTATCGCTGATATTTTGTGCGCCATACGTTATCATTTCCAGGAAAATGTTCCGATATCAATATTCTTGCAAGAATGTGCATGAATGTTTAGATGACGACATATTACGCCTTTCTACAGTCACTGGTTTCAGTAAATGAACAAATATGTAAACAAAACCAGTGAATTTGAGAGAAGAAACCGTACGTTACCACAATCAAACAGGTGGACAATTTTCTGGCTTCGGATCTGGAGACGCGTATGTTAGATGAAGTACGGGACTAAACAAAAATAGAAATTAAATTATGTATAGCCGAAAAATTGTGGAGAAGACTATTGTTTGTACACTATATAGCATCACGACTTGAATAGAAAAAAGGAAAAAACTTTCCGGCTGTATCTGCAATATTGTTTGTTTGAGTAACGAACGGCATGATTCTCCCCCGTGTGTATACAAATGATAGTTACAGAATAATAATCAACAATGAAGTTACTATCAAGAAAATAATATACTGTGTAAAGAGATAAATGCATCAAAATTCCATTAATTGTTTAAAATTATGTGAATGGTGGCATGTGTTACTGACTAATTATGAAAATTCCATAATGTAAAAAAGTAAGCGACACATTGGTTATAAAGTACCAAATGAAGATATTGGTATATATTATTTGTTTCTAGTTTTCTGTTGACATCAAAACAGGGCGTCCCCTTCTTTTTCACATGGTGTGTTTTCCCATATGCAACACAGTTACACGGTGCGTAATCGTTTCGGACTGATTTGGAACATTTTCCCGTTCCTGAACTAATTTGGATTTATTTCAGAGGACTGATTAAGATAGATTGGATTTTGAGCTTGACAAGGTAAGACAATATATAAATTAAACTGTAAGTCTTCGAATATTCTACTTGCGCGGAATATTGCAATCTTTAAGGAATGCATACACAACTTTATAAGGTTTATTCGCGGTTTTTAATTAGTTGTAAGCGAAAAAAACAAAACAACTTTCACATGTCAGTGAAGTAGTAGTACATATTAGCATAAAATTTACAATAAGTCATTATTATCTTTGATTTTTTGGGTATTTCATGATCATATTATAGACAAAAATCATTCATCGATAATTTAGTGGTTTTAGTAAAATGTTTTGTCCATTAATTAATTTATAGGACGTTCTTTTATGACGACCTCGTAATTTTTTAAGGGCACCGGATTCAGCTGATTGTAGGCTAACGACCTAAAAATTCATTACCGGACAAATCATTTTACTAAAACCACTAAGTTATCGTGGAATGATTTTTTCTATAATATGATTATGAAATGTCGGAACAATCAAAGACAATAACGATTTTTTGGCAATTTTTGGCTAGTGCTTTCTACTACTTTTCTGACATGTGAAATTTGTTTTTCGATTCCTAGTTGATAAAAGAACGTTAACAAACCGTATGTATATATATATTCTTACCTCGCCAAGCTAAAAATCCATTTTATCTTAATCAATCCGGTGCCATAAATCCAAATCAGTTCAGGGACGTGGAAATATCCCAAATCAGCCCGAGACAATTACGCACCGTGAGTTAACATATCTACAGACAGGGTTTTTGACACTTAACATAAAGGTAACCATTAAGACCTTTCTGAGGATTGGTTAGTAACACGTCAAATTCTACCAGACGCCTACCATCTCGCCAATTAAGTTGTTTTCTGTGTGTGTTTTCGACGTCTGGTCATGTATTTCACAATCATGATCGCTTATAACATTTTTTCCAGATTTTTTTCCGATTACAAGAAAAGCGTCAATTCATGACGCGTAAAACAAAGACTCTCAGGATATCCGCTTACCGGAAAGGTACATTTCTGGTATTTTTATTATTATTATTTTAAATTCAATACGCTAATAATAATTTATTTATTGTCAAGTAAGTAATATTTATAAACAAACAGATTTTATTAAATTTAAAAATAAAATGTGTGTTACATGAACCCGAGATTTCCGGACGTAGCCGCATTTGAACAAGTAAAATTGTAATCGAACAAACTTTGGCGAAGTCATTAGGGTTGGTCTACCTTACAAACAAAACGGAATAGACGTTTTAGACTTACATCGATAGAAAAGACTTACAAGACTAGTTTGGGTTGCTTAGTTTAACACGTTAAATTGTTATACAGTGTAAACAATAGCTTTATGAAATTATAAAACGTCTTGTAAAAAAGCCCTCAATGCCATTAATTTGCGCATTTCATCGATCGTCAATTCTACGTAACATTGTCTTCTTATACAAAACAAAATGTAACATAAAACGTGCTGCGCAATAAAATCATGTATAACGTTTTTAATTCAAACAATACTATACGTACTGTCTTTGCTCTTTTTAATTATTCACAGCAATTATTCATAAGACTATTTAACATACAAAGAGTAGTCTTTAGTTTTAGATCTCCCTTTTTTGCAGAGAGTTCCTTCAGCTTTTGTTGCGTGTGCATATTAGTAAAATTAATAAAAGAACTATCGGACTTCCAGACTTCCATCCCATCGTGTTGACATTTTTTTTAGAGTTTCTTAAGATATCCATATTATATATGTGTTTCAAAAAATTACTTTAACTATTTATTTACTTTTTATTTTCTTGAAAGAAGCCTGTCTAGTTTCCCATTCATCATCTTCATTTCCTTGTTTATTTCCTGTATTTGTTCACTTAAGTGTTTCGTTTGAAAGTCACAGAACTGTGATATACCAAATTCCTCTTTAATAACAGATATTGGAATTACAATACCATTTGAATTAAGTTTTCCAACACACATTCCGATACACGCTAACTGATCGTCGGAGTCCTTAGCAAAAACAAAAGCTCCCGAATCACCACCATCATTGAACAATTTAAATTGTGGACTTTCTGAAATATCAGGTCTGATTTCTATCTGCTTTTTCAGTAAATACGGATGTTCATCGTTCTTAATTGTATATTGGCATTGAAACTTGCAAAGTCGGACAGTGGTTTCTTCAAACTCAATATATCCTCTTGTGAGTCCAGTTGTTCGTCCGTATTTCAATACCTGAGTATTGTATCTAAGGCCAGATGTTCCAAGCGTTCGTCCAGTTTCGAAGCAAATCTCTGACAAGACAATAAAACACAATTAACTCAAAATCTATCATAAAATAAAATATTATATTTCTAAACTTACACTCTATAGTTAATGTTTTACTGTTATGTATAATCTCGAATATAAAGGACAATGGTATTAAGTAACGCAAATTGTGTTATATATGTTAATTAAATCAAACGTAATTATTTATTAAATAATATATACAAAAAAAATATGAAAATGGGTCAAACTCAATATTTATTTGTGGGACTTTTTCTTGGATGTTTATTTTTCTGTGGCAGTCAGTCGTTTTTGCTATCATTGTCAGAAATTATATGGTTATGTATTCAAAAGGACAGTTGACAATTGGTCCAAGATTGATGTGACAAATACTGTAGTGAACTGTGTCACCGATGTACGATTGCAGCTGCGTAGTAAAAAGGAGTTTTCGTTAACATTTGATTAAATGCAAAATTAAATAAAACAAGTTATTAACTATAGAATATATTTTCACTTAACGTGATAAACTCGTAGAAATTATTTTGCATTTTATCACGTTTCGTTTAAATGTTTCTGTTTAAATTGCACTCAAACGAAACGATTGCCACTTTTTAAGTAACTTTTTGGCTTAATACCTGAACCTGGAAAACGACCCGATTCGGGAGCATTGTCTTCTAATTTGAAAATAGCCATATCTATGCCACTTGATTTCTCATTCCCTTCTCTGTAAACTACTTCTTTCACAGGGCCAAGTTGATGCCTCGGTCTTGTTGTGTCCGGCTGAAAAACCATGGGTGAAGCCGAACTCAAGACTTGTTTTTCTCCTTTTAGTTTATTCATATTATCCCAATTTAACACAACATGAGCACATGTGATACCACAAAGTCCAAAGTCACTATGGTAATAGAACCCGCCCAATGTTCCATATGAGGGAGATGTGTCATTTGAAGTAATTTGACAGCCCATTTGTACAGGTCTGGTATATTTTTCAAATGGCAAAGTCGTTGTTTCAAATATTCCCTCTCTGACATCCACTGGAATACCATCTATATGATTTTCAAATTTACTTTCGTGCAATGGAATTTTACCTTTTGCAATAACATATAACACGATACATGGCTGGAAGGGGACGCGATACTCTGATTGTTTTAACATGAAGTTTTTAGACCTAACATTACTTCCTGAAATAGCAGATAGATATTGATGATTTTGCAGAAGTCGGTCAGAGTTCTTTCTGATAGCAACTTTAATATCCTCTTTTTGAGAGTAAGTGAGTGGTTGTGGTTTTTTTTTTAGCTTGTTCAATTTTTGCAAAACTGCTTCCGATTCTTTTCCGGTTGAATCAATATTTTTCACAAAGATATTATAGCCAATATTTCCAAGTTTCTCTTCAACGTGCAATTTGTCCTCAATGCTTTTAGTCAGAACAACAAACACGATATCATCATTTGCCTTTGTGTCGTATGCCGGCCAAACGTGCAAAATTGAGTTAGATATACTTTCAATAAGTTTGCATATCTTCTCACATTCTTCATAGATTTTTCCCTTTTTACCCGTTCTTTTCCATATCGCATTAAGTCGTTGCTGGTCAGACAAATATGGAAATGCTGAGAGTAAAAGCATACACAATTACCATGCATCTAATATCAACACGTGAAACCGCAGAGTCAATAAGAACATTATTTTGATGAAATACTTTGTTTTCATTTGCTGCTAATCGGCCGCAATTTGAATTGAGTTGATAATTTATCAATTAATGATTAAAGAACATGATAATGGTTCGTTCGTGCGAACAACACTACTTTAGAAATGTATTTTATCAATATTCTTTAGAATTCTTTAAATATACAATGATAAACTGTACACACTAGAGCGGGTTTTGAGACGTACACTAGTTTGTTTTTTTTTAAAGAATATCACTCCAATAAGAAATGCTAAGAATTATATGCCAGAACAGATGTTAAACGTACAATTTCAGGAATTAATATTAGAAAACGAAAATGTAAAATGAAAACTTACGTAACATTATACTATAGGCATAAGGGACAGCTTTATCTACAGTGTACTGTTCTGCGTCACATTGTAGATCTTTTCTTCCCAAAATAAAGAGAATTCTAAACAAAATCGAAACATCATTCTCCGAAATATGCCCATTTTGTCTGAGTTTTGTAAACAGATCACGACACGTATCGTATTCCTCGAAAAGCTTTCCGCTGATTTTTTCGGGACCTATATGTATAACAAAAAAAGCACTTTTAAGTACAGACAATATTTAACAGACAAGCGCATGACTGATTAAGTCTTCTTTTTGTTTTTTAGAATCGATATCAAAAGTGTGACCGTGAAAATTGCTCAAGTATGTAACAGTTCATTATTTGAAAAGATACCACAAAAACTAGCTATAGTTAAATCTTATGTAGAATATGATAGAAACAACATATTTATGCCTGTGTTGCAGATACCAGTTTTTACATGCTTTCTGTATGACATCACATTAGTGAACAACATCCAAACTCTATTGTTTCTAATTATGAAACTAAGATTATCTATTATCCTATAGATGCAACTTGTGTGTTTGACAAAGACAATGCTAAAATTAGAAAGGTAGCTGTGTCTTTCCATGTATTCACATAATACTTTCTCAATGTTTATTCATATCTCTACGGTGTTCCGTTTGGACACGTTTGGACAATCGTGACATTTTATTTATTCTGTACCCGCGATGCACGATGGTACGATGGTGAAAACGCGATGGCACGATGGAACGATGGTGAAAACACGATGGTACGATGGTGAAATCACGATGGTACGATGGTAAAATCGCGATGGCGCGATAGTATGATGGTGAAAATGCGATGTTACATCGCGTTTTCACCATCGTACCATCTTGATTTCACCATCGTACCATCGCGTTTTCACCATCGTACCATCGCACCATCGCGCTATCGTGTTTTCACCATCGTGCCATCGCGCTTTCACCATCGTGCCATCGCGATTTCACCATCGTACCATCGCGATTTCACCATCGTACCATCGCGTTTTCACCATCGTACCATCGCGTTTTCACCATCGTGCCATCGCCTTCCGGTGGACATGCGCATTGTACATCTTTATCAACATAACTATGTATTATGTGAGAGGCTATACGTATCGAGACATTTTAAATATAGTGAGGCTTAAAACGGGATTTGATCATAGTACAGACTATTTAATAAGTGTTGTGTATTAAGATTCAATCATTATAAAACCTTTATGCACTGTGCTTAATTCATCTTGTCTAGATATCTATAACACAAATTTTTTAAGGTTTTATTTCATAAATATGATGCTCAAGTTAAGAAAAGTTACAAAAAGCATTATTTGTAGAGATGTTACCGAATTTAACATTTCATGTAAATAAAGGGAGGTAATAAAAATTTATTTTCTGTAAAGTCTAAGTCAAATTTTTCAATAAGAAATGAATGCATATATTTTAATGATTACATATAATATGTATAAATATTTGCAGTACATATTTTACATATTCTCGATGTTTGAAACTTGTTTTATATTAAAGCATTATTATATAAATATATATAATTTCACTGAAGTGTGGTGTTAGCTCAACAGGTACAGCGTTGGACTGTGAATCGGGCGATCGGGTTGGATTCCCCCGACGGGTGCAGGTCACTTTCGTTGTGATTGATCATGAAATCCTTTCTACGGTCATTGACACTGGTCTCTGCTCTGCAGAAGTTTCAGTTCCTTGCGAAAGAGAAGCAACTAGTACTGGTAAAACTGCTTGACAGCCTGCCGAGGAAAATGCGGTGGTTGAACTGTGCTCTTGTGAATTCAATGTGGCTTACTGTCATGATCGGAAGTGAAAACTATCACCACAACCACCACGGGTGTACAACCTCAATTACAACATACAAAATCTTTAGAACGGTACAAAATTGTCTTTTGGTATAGCTGTCATGTGTTTTTTTCCAATTATTCTTGCTTGGATATGGAAGAATGAAAAATCACAATACGTTCAGGTATTAGAAAGTAAATTATAAAACAAAATGAAAATAAAAGGAAAATTAAAGAAAATACTGAGCCAGAAAATTATGCATCAAGAGCTCATACATATAGATAAGATAATTCTATTTCCCGAGACTATTAGAATGTGTATGTCTTAAAGTGAGAAATGTTTGCCCTTGACCTGGTCCAATTGGGAATTTAAAGTCAAAGAATATTATATTACTATGGAAGATTAATTATTACTGCAAAAAATTTAAATTCGGCGCTATAATCCGAGCATAGGTTCCAGTGCCAGACCTGGGGATTGATCAGTAATTTACTTAATTACAATTACTTTCAGATTTTATTGTTATAGATTATGATTGAATTCTCAGATTTGCCTCTGTAATCAATTAAATAACATAACAGAACAGAAGAAAACGTTATTTTACTTTGATTTGTACATAAATGTAGTACATTATCAGAAAAGTACAGAACATTAACTCAAGTTACATATAATATAACACATGAGTATACATAACAGTGGTGAATATTTGTTAATTTTAACACATGACATGATCTTATTTTTAAGGCATTTGTAAGATGAAAATAAATAATTATCATGAGAAATGAAAAAAGAAAAAAAACAAACAAACAGCTATCGCCTGAAGATATTCATGATTTTCACGATACATTGATCAAAATGTATAAACAATACATTTTCAATACTTATATTCAATTAATGATAACAAAGTTTAAAGTCAACGTCACGTTACATTTATCCAGCTTCATCCGAGACCCACATAGGCCCTCGTTTGTCTTCTGCGTACATATTCAACGATCATGTCTTGTGGCAAATTAAAAAAAAGTTCGTGATATAAAAATAAAATGTATTTTCAGTACAGATATTGCGACATTCTGTTTCAGTTTTCGTCAACTGAAAGGACACTTAAAGAGATAAGGTTTGAAAAGAAGACAACCATTGGACTTCGGCAAGATTGAAGCAGCGATACAGGTACAGTATACATTCTTTCTTTATCTATTTAAAAGCTTAAGATGGCAGTAAGAGTCTTGTCGGATACACAAGTTACTGGGCAGGCTGTCAAGCACTTTACAAGTACTAGTTGCCTTCACTTTCGCAAGGAACTGAAACTTCTGCAGAGCAGAGACCAGTGTCAATGACCGTAGAAAGGATTTCATGATCAATCACAACGAAAGTGACCTGCACCCGTCGGGGGGAATCCAACCCGATTGCCCGATTCACAGTCCAACGCTGTACCTGTTGAGCTAACACCACACTTCAGTGAAATTATATATATTTATATAATAATGCTTTAATATAAAACAAGTTTCAAACATCGAGAATATGTAAAATATGTACTGCAAATATTTATACATATTATATGTAATCATTAAAATATATGCATTCATTTCTTATTGAAAAATTTGACTTAGACTTTACAGAAAATAATTTTTTATTACCTCCCTTTATTTACATGAAATGTTAAATTCGGTAACATCTTTACAACTAATGCTTTTTGAAACTTTTCTTAATTTGAGCATCATATTTATGAAATAAAACCTTAAAAAATTTGAGTTATAGATATCTAGACAAGATGAATTAAGCACAGTGCATAAAGGTTTTATAATGATTGAATCTTAATACACAACACTTATTAAAAAGTCTGTGCTGAGATCAAATCCCGTTTTAAGCTCACTATATTTAAAATGTCTCGATACGTATTGCCTCTCACATAATACATAGTTATGCATTCATCCATTGTTGATAAAGATGTACAATGCGCATGTCCACCGGAAGGCGATGGCACGATGGTGAAAACGCGATGGTACGATGGTGAAAACGCGATGGTACGATGGTGAAATCGCGATGGTACGATGGTGAAATCGCGATGGTACGATGGTGAAATCGCGATGGCACGATGGTGAAAGCGCGATGGCACGATGGTGAAAACACGATAGCGCGATGGTGCGATGGTGAAAACGCGATGGTACGATGGTGAAATCACGATGGTACGATGGTGAAAACGCGATGTAACATCGCGTTTTCACCATCATACTATCGCGCCATCGCGATTTCACCATCGTACCATCGTGATTTCACCATCGTACCATCGTGTTTTCACCATCGTACCATCGTGCCATCGCGTTTTCACCATCGTACCATCGTGCATCGCGGGTACAGAATAAATAAAATGTCACGATTGTCCAAAAGTGTCCAAACGGAACACCGTATATCTCAGATATTATTTGTAATAAAAAGTGTTAATCCCCGTGGAAATTGTATGCAATTAACTTGATATTTTCTTCTTCTATTTTAAATAATTCCATTGATTTTATTACATAATCTGACATGTAGTATGAAAACATAACACTATTTTAAACAATGTGTATTTACCTGTTAGGATCAGTTTTAAAGTCTTTAACTCATTTTTGTCAATAGCTAATGATATATGGTTAAGAAGATCATTCAATGACCTAGCAGGCAAGTATTTATTTGGTGAATGACTTCGCATTTTTCGTTTGCTAGATGCATCTTTTGATTTCTTTCTCAAATATGGATTTGGTTGTCTGTTTTTCGGAACATTGGCTTGGCGTATTTTACCACCTGAACGTCCACGATTATGTAAGGCAATCATGTTCCTTTTTTCGATTTTTAAAGGGTTGCTCTGTAAATCCAGTATCGTGTCCAAAATCGTCTAATGTTAAAATATAAGTTGAGGCTAAAAAGTACAATGTATATGCAGTTCATCTTGTTGTGAGATATAACAATTCCTATCTAGGGCTGATATCAGTTATTACTTTTTTAATGAATTTACTGTCTTTCTGTTATTATTAATTATCATAAATCTTGTTAGGGTCACGTCGCACCTAAAGTATAGGTTATATTGCGATTTTACCAGTTTTAAAGAAAGACCTCACGTTCACTTCCATGCATTATTTCAGGCACGAACGGGTATCTGAGTTGGGCCACCGATGTTTAATTATGTAGCTGGATAGCTCCGGACAGAAAATAATCCAAAATCGTTGTCGGGATTCGAACACACAGTCGTGAGGGGCAAATGATTTGAAGTCAATGTCCATAGCCACTCGAGCACGGACGCCTGCTTATAAGTCATGATAATTGATGCTTAGTGGAGATGATAGTAACGTCAATACTAAATAATATCATATAATTTAGTGTGTGGTATGCATATATTTACGATAAAGTCACAATGAGTCATGATTTGTCATTAAAAGAACCTACTATGTAAAAACATTTTTTTTGTTAGTATAAAAATAATATTATTCTGAAAACACGGTGAAATGATGACTAAAATCAAACAACGATTCAATAAGGAAGAGGGAAACAATTGGTCATTTGGTTCACTTATTAAATTTCCTCATCATTATCATTATTTAAGATTAAACTAAATATTAATAAAAGACCTTTTTATAAACATCGTAATGACTCACGGAAGTTTCCTATCTTATTTGTACAGTTAAGTGATAATATGAGTGGGGAGGACTTTTATCTTTTTGACTTTGTGATGAAATGAACTGACATTTGTTTTAGCTTGACAGCGGAAACAATGAGACTCAGTAACACATACATGTAGTACGGGGACAATAAGTGCTGAATATAAGTGAAATTTTCATAACAATAAAACAAATTGTATTATATACCAAAATGATAAAATATATCTCTTATATCACAAAATGGTGGCATAATTTTTCTTTGTGCGGTGCGGGCTGAGAAATCCAAGATGGCGTCAAAATTTGTTTATTGGAGGAAATGTCACATGTAGTTTTCTTATCTACAAAGATATCAAATAATGATTGCATGTTTATATCTTCTATGAATAGGTACTTTTAATCAACATATTAAAGCAATCAATTCAAAGTCAAGGTCAAGGTCATTTCAATGTCATTTGCAAATAAAATCTCGTTAAAAGTTATTTTGATTAATTATCCTTTCTTTTAAAAAGAGTAACAACTATTTACAACTTAATATCAAAACAAAACTCAAAGTGATAACTGAAGTGTACATCATTCAACAACACCAAAATAATTTGCCTACAATTGATTTAGATTCTGAAATTTAACATCAATCAAGGTTGATTCCACATTTTTGTATGTACTGAAGATGTGAATGTCAAATGTGAACATTTTATGTATAATTTATTATCAAAATTTTAAATGGACATTACAACTTACATGAAAATATAACATAAAACTAACATAGCATAACGAATATTAAAAGTCAAGACAAAGGTCATAAAGGTCAAGGTCATGGTATGAAAATAGTTCACGAAATCAAGGTTTGTTGTTACTGATAATTTAAACTTGTCTTAAAATAGCAAAATTATATTGGTTGAGATACTGTTTTCCTTTGTTCCTTTAGGACAATGCAGTAAAATTTATCTATATTTTCATTTCCAAAAATCTGGGAACATTGTCTAAAACATTATGTAATTTTGCAAATTGATCATAAACTGCCAACCAGCTTATCTGTACTTCAGTACTTTGAAATCAGAGTAAAATTGGGCATGATATAGCTAGAAGAGCTACGGTAGAGCCATGGTGAATACTGACAGAGACCCGGTGAAGGCCAGAAGAGCCCCGGTGAATGCCGGCAGAGCCCCGGAGGATGCCGGCAGAGCCCCGTAAAATGACGATGGAGCTACGGTTGATCCCGGTAGAGCCCCGGCAAAGCCCGGTTCATTTCAAAAGAATCACGCAAATTTGCGATGATTTCACTTGTTTGTATTAAAACCCTTCCCATTTCACTTTAATCCAGTCTTGCATTAGGATTTTTCAGATATAATAAAAGATAAAAATTACGTATTAATGTAATCATTTTCGCGCTTTTTCAATGCACAGGGGTTCTACCGGAACTCTGCCTAGAACGTCCCGGGCTCTGCATGGATCGACCGGGGCTCTGCCTATATCAACAGGGGCTCTTCCGGCGTCATCCAGAAACGACCGGGGAAGCACCGGCATGAACAGTAACTTCACCTGGGCTCTGCCTGGATGGTCCGGAGCGCATCCTGAGTGGTAAGTTGGGAATTAGCGTAGTGCTGTCGGGTAAAGAGTGACCGCAACAATAATTTCACCCCACGATCGTCCCGGATAATCCCAGTAATATACATAGTTAGACAAACAACTTAAGAGCATGATAGTTCAGTTAGACAAACAACTACATTACTTTAGAGCACAATAGTTCGTCAAACAAACAACTACATGACTTAAAAGCATCACTGTTCAGTCAGACAAACAACTAAATGACTTAAGAACATAATAGTTCAGTCAGACAAACAACTACATTACTTGAAAACATAACATTTTAGTGTGACAAACAACTACATTTCTTTAGAGCATAATAGTCCGGTCAGACAAACAATTACATTACTTTAGAGCATAACTGTTCAGTCAGATAAACAACTACATGACTTCAATGCATAAAAGTTTGGTCAAACAAACAACAACATGACCGTAGAGCATAATAGTTTAGTCAGACAAACAACTACATAACCTAAGAGCATTAAAGTTCGGTCAGACAAACAACTACAGGACTTTAGAGCATAATAGTTCAGTCAGACAAACAACTACAAGACCTTAGAGCATAAAAGTTCAGTCAGACAAAAAACTACATGACCTAAGAGCATTATAGTTCGGTCAGACAAACAACTACATGACCTTAGAGCATTATAGTTCTGTTATGCATACAACTACATGACTTTAGAACATAATAGTTCAGTCAGACAAACAACTACAATACTTAAGAGCATTATAGTTAGGTCAAACAAACAACTACATGACTTTAGAGCATAAAAGTTCGTCCAGAAAAAAAACTTCATGAATTTAGAGCATAATAGTTCAGTCAGACAAACAACAACAAGACTTTAGAGCATAATAGTTCGTTCAGACAAACAACTTCATGACTTTAGAGCATAATAGTTCAGTAAGACAAACAACTACAAGACTTGCTATGTTTTGTTTTTCTATCTTTAATACTTTTTGTAAAAATGCATTTAAAGTTTGCATTTGCCATGGTAAAGAGTGTTTTGCATTTCGGCATTTTGCCATGGCAAAACACTCTTTGCCATGGCCAATTAGAATTGCCATGGCAAGTTTTTTCCTACATTTGCCATGGCAAATTTGCCATGGCAATTATTTTTTGAAAACATCACAAAACATTCTAAAACTTATCCTGTTGACATGTTCTTGGTGCTACTGTTATATTTTTATTGCAATCTCTAACTTTTTTCATTTTGCCATGGCAAATTTTTGCCATGGAAATAAAATGGCCATGGCAATTCCATGGCAAAAATTTGCCATGGTATATCCATGGCAAAAATTTGCCATGGCAATTACATAAAAGTTTGCCATGGCAAAATATTATCAATATTTTTTTCTTTGAAACAAATTTTCATTTATTTATACATGGGAGAAGACATTTTAAGGAAATATTTTTTTTAATTTCATAGTTTACGCAAGGAATATCATTTCTTGCAACCACGGGTCGTGTTAATGAAAATATATGACATTTTAAAATGACAATAATTATGAGATCAAGGATCAAATATAATTATTTACGCTAAATAATAATAATAAAGCTTGAGTGGTAGTTATATAAAATAGAGAAATAATAATCCCTAGAGAAAGCCCAACACGGCAAAATTGAAAATGTTGCAGGCTCGGTTTGATTGAACCTGTTCATGGACGGTACTGGTAAGTGCAAGTTACCGTCCACGTTCCCTAGCACCGGCTTAAAAAATATTCAATAATTTACATGAACTGGTAAAAATCAGAATTTTGAAACATCTGCATATGTTTTCATATGGTGGTTATCATGGAACCTTCAATGTGACACGTTAGTACCATTCCATGAAAAGCGGAATATTACAATAAACTTATAATTACATAAATAACAGACTTTACTTGATAACTATATCTAACTTTTAAATTCCCATCATTATGTATAAATATGTGTGCAATTACATTTTTAGTTTCTGGTTTCTTCTAGTATAATGCAGTCTGCATGATAAAGGACTGCTAAGGAAGGACCTTACAATTCTCACAAGGAAATGATAGGAGATGCATTGGTACAAATTTTATGGAGGGCACCCTTATAACCTTGCTATTTGTAAAAGATTCCGTTAAACGCAACCAGATCACCTCGAGCAAACAGGACGTTTCGCCCCTAACCCACTCGGCCCTTAACAACGGCTAGTCCCAAAAATGCGTAAAATCTTGGTATAATGAGTAATGGGTATATTTATTTGCTATCCAAAGAAAAATAAAGTCATTTTTGTAAAATGGTGTAGTAGTATAACAAAATGGTCTGTGAAATGTTTTAATTTTCAATTTTATTCTGATGGTACTATATTTACCTAGATTGGCAGGAGTGTAAGAATTAAGTCGCCCATCATCAAATTATACGGAATCAACCCTGTGCGAAATTATCATTTGTTTAGGATACTATCAATTTAAGATAGAAATATTTAAGTTGAAGAGAAAGTGGAAAAGTTATCGCCCCTTAAAGAGTACTCAACATTTGCATTAAATCAAAACACATATTTTCCATCGATAATTTCTATAAACTTTTTTCTGTAAAATATGATAAACAAGTCCAACAAGGAAAGAAAGGTTAATTATTATTTATTTTTTTGCGGTGGTTCCCTCGTCATGTGATTTCGTGGATATGCATATTGAAACTGTAAGCCACAATTGATTCAAGAATTAATATAGGGCCGGGAATTATATTTGAATACTCGAAACACTACCGAATACGAACATTCGAAAAACATAAAGAATTGTTGTATTTTTTGTACTTTCAAATTACAATCAAGATCGTAAATTAAACCCTTGACCTTTGTAATTTACCTGTTAAAAGTATATAATGTAAAATTTTCCGATTTTAATTATCATATTTTATTGTTTTCTGTGCTAAATTATCTAGGGGCGTGAGGGGTGTTGCAGTTATTCATTATCCCTCATGTATAGACTCAGTCAAACCGAGTCTGCAATTTTCATGTACTTTGTTGTGATTAATGCTTCCGACGGATCACTTTGTTTGCAGATTTTTTTTTCGATCAATCAATAATTGTTTTCAATTGTATAAAGAAAATTGAATTTGCACGTATTAATCGGCGTGTTATGAAACACGGAAAGTGTCATCCCTAAAGGCCAAACACTTCAAACTTGAAAATGTTGCAGGCACGGTTTGATTGACCCTGTTTATGGACGGTACTGCCAAGTGCAAACTATCGTCTACGCCCCCTAGCACCGCCTTAAGCAGAATTCAACATATTAACATGAAATGGTGAAAATTTGAATTAAGAAACATCCGCAGATGTGTCAGCAGTGCCATTCCATGAAAAGCGGCGTATTGTCCCCAAGTAATAAAAAGGTTATGAGCCTGCATATCACAGATAAGACGTTAAGGACATAATTAAAAAAGCAGGCAACATATCTTAAGGGTTATTCAATATTTTTCGAGAAGAAATATTTGAACCATCAATCTAGAACAAGCCAAATAGTTTAAACTAAAAATTACACAAACACAACAAAATTGTCGTGCTGAACGATCTTTAATGGTCGAAAATATAACATCTCTGATTGGATGTACGGGACAACTTTTAACAGCTTCCACACGGCACAAAACAACGCTGATGAGGCGATAAAATAGATAAATTAATAATCCCTAGAGAAAATGATAATCTCTAAAGACAGCCCAACAAGTCGAAAATGTTGCAGGTTCGGTTTAATTGAGTCTGTTCAAGGACAGTACTGTCAAGTGCAAAACTACTGTCCAGGCCCGCTAGCACCCTCTTAAGCAGAATTCAACATTTTAACATTAAATGGTAAAAATTGAATTTAGAAACATCCACAGATGTGTTTAAACGGTCATCATCATTGAACCTTCAATGTGACAGAAGTGTCATTCCATGAAAGGCGAAGTATTGTCCCCAAGTAATAAAAGCGTGTGCCTTAAACGAGAAACAATGGGCGGAACTAAACAAACTGGAATTGTGGAAGGGGATCACAGGTTAAAAACCCTGCATATCACAGATAAGACGTCAAAAGACGAAGTTAAAAAGCAGGCAAAATATCCTAAGAGTGATTCAACATTATTCAAGTAGGAATATTGGAACCATCCAACCAGAAAATAAAAATAAGTTTAGTTTCAGATTATATATAATAATGTTACTGGGGTTAAATTACAGACTCTGTTTGATTGAATATGTACACGAGGGATAATGTTAAAAATGATTTATAATTATTAATAATCATACTTACATATTCAAGCGACACTTGACTGACAGTAATAATAAGTGTCGTATTGTCGCTATGGCAATATCGCATTGTCGACTATCGCCTTCCGGTACTTTAATATAGTCGAAAGATTTCAGATGAAAATTATGTGATTTTGACATTTAAAGATGTAAAAAATGTAAAAAAAAATAATTGTTTATTATTTATATAAAAAGCAAATTATATTCATATACAAAAATAAAATTTTGTAATGGAAAAACATAAGGGTGATTTTGTTATAAACAGTCTGTGAAATACAAAAAAATCCTTATATTTAACTGGTCATTGGTTTTCTCGACAAAAAAAAGATAGTACATTAATAAATCTAACTGGACAGCACTGCCAACTATATACTACTAAAATATGCACCTCAATTAGATACACTGCCCCAGTAATTCGCCTATGTAAAGTTTATTGTAAACCTGACACGTTTTAAAAAGTTTACACCCTGAACAGTAACTACACGCGACGTCATAGCATATAAATGAATCTGAGTAAATAACACGAGTATGTGTGGATCTAGAAAAAGTCGGTGGCGTCTTTGATGTTTACGAAAATAGCATTCGCACATATACAGATTAAAAATCATTTAAACTGGATCATTTAATGTACAGTTCATCTGTTTTAGCGATTGTATTTTTTTTTATAGTTTTGTGTACTTACGACATTAATATCAAAGACTTTTTTTTAATTAATACGAGCAACTGACATTTTTATAAGCACTAATTATTGAGTTGCCTGGGTTCCCATATTTACTCGATTATGTAAAGTATTCTTACAACGATCAAGTGTGTATATGCGCCCGACATTTGTGACAGCAAATTGCGGACATAGAATCAAGTTTCTTAAATATTGCCTAAATGTTGCAAACGGATTTAATCTGTCACTTACCTGATTATCTGTACTGTATGTATATACATTCATTTCACGAAAATAGGCCGGAAAAGGGCAGACGCATGTTTGTAATAGATAGAACAAAGACAGGGTAAAGAAGTATTTGTTGGGATAAAATTTCGTCGGATCTTAAATTCGTGGATTGACCTACCCACGAAAACCACGAAAATTCGTGCCCCACGAATGATAATGATTTTACAGTATTTGGGACAATGAAAAGATTATCTCGTCCACATCGCATGTCATTAACAATCGTGACGTCATAAATAATTTAGCGGACGACATTTACTTTTCACCGATTGACATCGTAGTTGACGGGTTTACAAATTTGCTAAACGACTGTACACGTGCGACATTCGGAAAATCCTCTGAAACTCGTACCAATAAACCTAGGAAATATTGTAATAAAAAAAAAAGAATGGTTCGATGAAAACTACCAATTGTCAAAATTGAATTTTAAATCAGCAAGAAATATTTTTAATAGAGATAAAAATGACGCTAATCGATCTAGATTTATTCAAGCGAGAACAGCTTATAATAGGGCGAAAAAAAGGCACGGCGTAAATATAAATTGAAAGAAGGACATAACATAAGTAATTTAGCTAAATCACAACCAAAATCTTTTTGGAAAAAGATCAAAAACTATACGAAAAATAAATCGCAGAAGGCAGATAATTTAAATATCAGTAGTTTATTTGATCATTTTAAAACATTGTGTTTGGGAGCGATCAAAATGCAAAAACGAAATTAGGGATCCTTATTTGAATATCGGACAAATAGATAACGATTTAGACCTGCCATTCACTGAGTCTGAAAATAAAATCAGCGATTTTCTCGCAAAATAATGACAAAAGTCCAGGCTTAGACCAACTTAACAAGAAAATATTCAAACACAGTTATGAGCATCTTTCACATTTTCTCATTAAACTTTACAATAGAATGTTTAGTAATGGCGAATATCCTACTTTTTGGGAAATGGTAATTATTACGCCAGTTTTACAAAAAAGGGAGATAAACGAGGCAAAACATTATTCGTGGTATAACTTTGATTAACGTCCTGCTGAAATATATTCTCAATTGCTATCAAATCGATTAACAAAATGGTCAAATAAATATGAAAAACTTGAACGATAAACAATTTGGTTTTTCAAAAAAAGGGAAATCAATTATAGATTGTATTTTTATTTTGCACTCAATAATAAACAAAGTGCTGGACTCAGGGCAAAAACTTTATTGTGTATTTATCGATTACATGCAATGTTTCGACAAAATAGATAGGGGCATTTCTTTTTCTTTTTAATCAAGTTACTAGCAGGAACGTTAGTGGAAAATTTGTACAGGCTCTTAGATCAATGTATATGCGTTGTTAGGTCATGGCGTGCGGTTTAACTCCCAGAATGTCTGATTTTTTCAGCTCTGATATAGGCTTGAAGCAAGGGAGACCCCAGTTCCCCTCTGCTGTACATGTTTTAAATGATATTTCTCAAAACATAAACACAAACATTGATGACATTTTACTGTGAATGAACTCCAATATTTTCTGTTACTATTATGCCCGAACGATCAAGTACTATTCGCTAAATCTCCGACCAGCCTTCAATCAATGATAGATGATCTAGTGAACTATGCGGACGGTGGGGTTGAAAAATAAATATTTCCAAAACTAAAGCAATGGTTTTTGAAAAAGGTCGCGCTACTCATCGAAAAACTTCCATATCAAATGGTACGCCAATCGAGACAGTCACATCTTTTAAATACTTGGGCATTAATTGGTTTAAAAATGGTAAATTGGTACCGTACGCAAAAATGTAAGCAGAGCATGCTTCTATGTCTCTATACGGTTTTTAATATCTATTTTAAATAACATTGAATTACCTTTGAAACAGATCCTTCAATTATTTGGATAGACTCGTTGGTTCGATCCTCCATTTTGGTTCGGAAGTATGGGGAATGCACGAAGCAAACAGACGTGGGAATTAGTTCACAAAATTTTTACGTCGAATCTTATGCGTTAAACGTTCCACAAAATTTATCCGCTCTTTACGGGTGAGCTAGGGCGCATGCCACTCTTGGTTTACAGAAAAATCAACATAATAAAGTACTGGGTGAAAATTTTAAAACTTCCAGATAACCATTTAGTTAAAAAAAACGTAACATTTTTCTTAAGTGCAGATCTAGAAAACGGGGTAGATTATAGAGGAAAAAATGGGCCGGCCAAGTAAAAAGTATACTAGAAAAACATGGATTAAAGTTACATTTGGGACCAACACAGATTTGTTTATATCCAGCAACGTTGTTGACGCATAACTTACAACGCTGGTAATAGCGATATAAATAATTCCACGCGTTTTGGAAGTCTTACTGCATATTCAAACATAGTTTTAAAAGTCGAACCATATTTAAATTGTTCTTTAGAGCCAAAATACAAAATAGCCCTCTCAAAATTTAAGAACCTCCTCCAACAACTTGTTTATCGAAACAGGTCGCTATGACAACACGTTGCGTGAACGACGTATTTGTAAATCGTGCACAATGAGATGTAGTTGGAAAATGAAGTTTCATTTTTTTACTTGCCTGTCCTAATTACCTGCGAACTCCGAAAAAAAAATATCTAAAACCATATTTCCTGCCATGGCCAACAATAAATTAAGTTTG
The DNA here is from genome assembly GCF_026571515.1 of Ruditapes philippinarum. Lineage (NCBI taxonomy): Eukaryota > Metazoa > Mollusca > Bivalvia > Venerida > Veneridae > Ruditapes > Ruditapes philippinarum. The sequence continues at coordinate 2,833 of NW_026854847.1, read as the reverse complement.
AACTTCTCAATGAATTCTAAATCAAAAAAATCTATTTTTCCCAACTAAGCAAAATTCGTTTTCTTTGCAGATAAAATCCGCTTTTCGTAGAAAACCTGAAGAAAATAACTCACAAAAATTGTATTTGTTTCAAGACTTTGTAAAATAACTAACACAAAATTATATTTGTTAAAACAATTTGTATGCTTTTTTCTCTTTTGGATATGTTTTCATTTGCCAATGTATATATTTGTATGTGCTTTAAGCATTGTAAAATGTTTAATGCATTGAATTGAATATTATAGAGTCGATAATAGGAGAAATAAGAAGTCACGTGTTTTCAATATTGCAATTTGCGGAAATCCTAATTCATGTTTTATAAAAAATTGGAAATGTTAGATTTAGAAGCCTTCATTGATACAGGTGTTGAAGTATCGATTTTACATTTAGATCTTATTTGTCAATCAAAAAAAAACCAAAATTAATTCACAAATCCGCGAATTTCTTCAGTCCCGTAAATGGTCAATTTTTACCCACGTTAAAAAGGTTGTATAGATCTTTACATTTAAATTGGTTCAATAAAGAAAACACATACATTTTTTTGTAGTAGAAAATATTAATCGAAGCGCTATTTTTAGGTAGAGATTTTTTATCGAAAAAATGGTGTTTAGATCTTTATTATGGATTAAATGTTTACGAATTGATCACCATTATATTGCTTTAGAGGAACAACACGTAGCTTCTATTGGTTAGACTCGAAAATGATTGTGTTTTACAACCTCAAACATCACACATAGTAAAGGGAAAATTGAAATATTATCATGGTTTATTAAAGGAAAATACTGCATATGAATTGTCCAGTATAAATAATAGTGACATAAATTCTGAACCTCGGGTAAAAATTATAGATTCAGTTTGTATACCTTCATAGCCATATGGCAAATACCTGTCATGATAGTAAATAACACACAAACAAGTCTATTAAGCTAAAAGCAGGTAGTTCCACTCGCTGAGTAAAAGTCGTTGACAGTTATGAAATATCATCTATAACTCAGAACGTAATAAAAAAACACGTGTGAGCCTAAATTTTTTTGATGATATTCAGGTGCCAGCCTCAGCACGCTAATATGCTTAAAATTTTTTAAAAAATCAAATAGAGATGTTTTTGCAAAAGATGATTCAGAATTGATAGGTACTAATACAATTGAAATGAAAATAGACACAGGTGACCATCCCCCAATTAAATTAAAGCCAAATAGAATCCCTCTCAAAAATCGATATTGTAGGATAACGGTAATTAGCCGGTAATTAGTCAACAATACATAGGCGGATATATTGAATATAATGAGCTGTCACGGGACATTCGAATAGGATATGCCTAATTTAGTTAATTGATGGGCATGTCATCACCTAAGCGGGGACTTGTACCTATGGCGTACAAACATAATTGTTTATTTAATTGTTAGCTGTCCGGAAACGCATATTTGCATTTATGAATTATGAAGGTATAAAGTTTAAGGCGTATAATATTTTAGTATTTAAGGTGAGCAAAATATTATATTCTTCAGTTGTAGTTTTTGATGTTAAACAGATCATTCACTTAGGTTACATTTATGGTAAATACGCAATTGACATTGATTCTTATTGTTTTTACGTATTTGTTTAAGAATTGTGAAATTGTTAAAGACTTTGGTTAAGCAATATGTTTTATCTTATAAAATAATATTTTTTTATTATATGACTAAATATATCTGCAATCTCATTGGGTCCAAACAGTAGTCAACAGAACTTTTATAAAATATATTTACTGGGTGTAGTATTATATTCACTGGCTAAATTGGATTTTCCCAGTCTAAAAATAGATTGAGACTCATATTCAATGATCATTACACCGTAGACTGGTTAAATACGCGTGTTACTTAAAAATAATTGTTGCTTTTTGTTCTTTATGGCATATTTCTCGATTAAAATATCAATACATTACCATTTTTACTTAAAGGCTACACCGCAATGTTGAGTATAAACTTGAATTATTTTGTATGCGCAGCGTTCGCGAAGTCGTTGCACGCCTAACACGTGCGTTTTTTTTCCCGCGCTTCAACGAGGGCAAAATTTGTACATGTATATAAGGTTGTACTTTTTGTGATTTTTTTTTTCTTAGCCTATTCATATAATAAAACAATTATTGACTAGTGAGCCATTGAAATATGATGTTATATTCACCGCAGAAAGTCATATTGACCTCGGCTATCGCCTCCGGTCAATATGTCATCTGCCGGTGAATATCACATCATATTCAATGGCTCACAAGTCAATAATTGTATAATATTAAATAAATACATATATCTGACGTTTATAAACTTGATATTGTGTTGACTTATTCATATTGAGTTATTCAGATCTGGGCGTTACACTACAGGACAATGTTATATTAAAGAAAGACTAATAGGATATTATAATTTATCTATTTATATATCTAAATAGGCGAAATTATATGTACAAAGGTAAACAATAAAAGCAAACTATGATATCTTAGACAGAGAACACACATGCATACCTGAAGAAGTACCAGGGCGCGGGGCAAAAAATAAAGTTTTTCACGAACTTCATTGGTTTCGCGTAAAGTTATACAGTGATATACTTTCATGGAAAACTCTACTGATATATAGGTTAAAAGCATTGCAATTAAGTAAAACAATTACATTATATAATATATCTATATGTTTCGTATGGTAAAACTTTAAAATACAATGTACATATCGAAAAAATTGAAAATTTCGAAAAATCAGAAGTCGTAAAATCTCGTCTGCATATTATGAAATAAGAGCGTGAGACCAATGTCGTAAAATTTAAA